>NW_007578811.1:273998-288474 GCF_000690725.1 Stegastes partitus | reverse complement strand
ATCCATTATCTATATAGCTTAATCCTCACTAGGGTCATGTCGTCAACGGGACGTTTATTTATTCTTCTTTTTATTTCCTCTTTTATTGTATTATTCTTTAATATTTTCTTTTTTGTAATTTGGCGCTCTCACTACTCCATAAGAATACAATATAATTGGAGGAAGGACAAAACAATAAAGCGCTTACGTTGTGGCTCATGATCATAGAAATAAATATTAAATAAGCAAAGGCAGAATAGGACAAAAAGGAAGATACGAGTTTTACCAGTTGCACAGGACTCAGCACTGAATGTCCCGTTCATTGGATTGTTGAGCCGATGAGTTGAATCGGCAGACGGCTGCTTCATGGGACACAAAAATGTCAAAGAAAAGCTGTTTGTTTATTTACCTTCCTTTAAATTGACAGTGATAGTGTTATCAGGCCACTAGAAACACAGATGACAACTAAATGACAACAGATTGGTTATTCTGCATGACAGCACATTTTGCTGCATCACTAGCTCCAGTAACGTTTCTGGTTCTGGTCAGTTTTATAAGATAGTCGCCTGTATTACTAGCTGACATTAAATGTAGAGCAGGACCACATGAACCGATGAACATAGGAATGAACATCCAACACTGAATGTTAGACTGTAACTGATATAATAATAGTAGAAAGTAAAACATCTCAGCGTTTCACTCTCCACGGTTCTCATGACGTGTTTCACTCTCCACGGTTCTCATGGCGTGTCTAAATCCCGCCTCCTGCTCCGAGCTCCTCATCAGTCCAGTCCGACCCTGGCCTTGTCCACACAGCAACCGGAAGGAAACGTAAACGATGGCCTAAGTAGCTCCAGCTCCAGCCCCTGTCCTGGTCAAAGTAGCCAAGAAAGCGGCTCCGAGGCCAAGAAAGACCGGCCCCAGCGTCAGTGAGCTGATCGTTAGAACTGTGTCTGCTTCACAGGAGCGGGGCGGCGTGTCGACGGCCGCCCTCAAGAAGGCTCTGGCTGCCGACTGCTACGATGTAGAGAGAAACAAGGCCCGTGTTAAGACCGCCATTAAGAGCCTGGTCGCTAAGCGCACGCTGGTGCAGACCAAGGGGACCGGGGCCTCCGGTTCCTTCAAGATGAACAAGAAGGCTGAACCCAAGGTCAAGAAACCTGCTGCTAAGAAAGCCACAGTGGCCAAAAAGACGGCAAAGAAAGCCACCAAGACCCCAAAGAAGAAGGCCACTGCAGCCAAGAAGACTCCTGCAAAGAAGGCAACTAAAGCTAAGAAGTGATCTGCTTCACTGTAGACATTCACAAGTCAAAGGCTCTTTTAAGGGCCACCACAGATCATCTATCTATCTATCTATCTATCTATCTATCTATCTATCTATCTATCTATCTATCTATCTATCTATCAGTCATGACATTGAAAAGGGCTTCTGTAACTGTCTTTGCAAATACCTGTATTTAGGCCTAAAGAACCTTTAAGAAGTGATATAATGTAATGAAGGAAGTAGTTTTAGCGTAATTATGAATGACTAGTTTGTTTAGTGCTGCACTGTTTCATTCAAATGTATTAAAGAGGGGATACTTGCAATTATTTTATGTCTAAAGTAAAAGAAAAAAATAACATTAAAAAAAAGAAGTACATGTAAATACCAAGACGAAAATAGTTTAAACCAGAACGTACAGAATACAGCAGCTGCTGCTGAGGAGGAGGAGTTTATTTCAAACGTCACATTTCTGTCATCCAATAGAAAGTGTGATAGCGCGCGCGCTGCACCGCTCCGGACCAATCAGCGCTGCCGTCGCTCCGCCGCTCTCCATATAAGCTCGGTGCCGCCGCTCGGTCGACACTTGTTCTCTTACTGTGGAAGCAGAGCAGACGGAGGAAGTAGAATGGCCAGAACCAAGCAGACCGCCCGTAAGTCCACCGGAGGCAAAGCTCCCCGGAAGCAGCTGGCCACCAAGGCTGCCCGTAAGAGCGCCCCGGCCACCGGCGGCGTGAAGAAGCCTCACCGTTACAGGCCCGGTACCGTGGCTCTGAGGGAGATCCGCCGCTACCAGAAGTCCACGGAGCTGCTGATCCGCAAGCTGCCCTTCCAGCGCCTGGTGCGTGAGATCGCCCAGGACTTCAAGACCGACCTGCGCTTCCAGAGCTCGGCCGTCATGGCTCTGCAGGAGGCCAGCGAGGCTTACCTGGTGGGTCTGTTCGAGGACACCAACCTGTGCGCCATCCACGCCAAGAGGGTCACCATCATGCCCAAAGACATCCAGCTGGCCCGCCGCATCCGCGGAGAGAGAGCTTAGACTCACCGGACACACGTCACACTGGAAATAACGGCTCTTTTAAGAGCCACTCACATTCATGATAAGAGTTCAAGTTTCCACATAGTAATGTACTAACACTTCCAAGCATATTGGTTAGTTTTAATATTTAATGGACGGTATATTCAATGTGGACTGTACACTTAACTGTTAGTTCAAAGTTTGAGTAAATAAATGAATCTGTGTTGTGTATAGCAGGTTACAGTCATTCAGTTTAATACATTTGAAATTCTGTAAACTCAGTAAACAGTTCTCACCTCCACCCATCTGACAGCAGCAGCACTGCTCTTAACATCACTGATTAATCAATTAACAGAAACCTGACAACTGGAAAACTCATATTTTGGCTAGTTCCATTTGTTTTCAGGTCATAAATACTCAATATGACATTTGAAGGTTAAACCAGGTGTCAGCGCCTGCAGCTCTTTCGTACTTCTCTGCAGCTCCTTGTGGCTTTGGAAAATAGTGCTTTAATTTAAATGTATTTTGTTTTAGCTCATTAGTTTTTAAAATGTAATTCTAAATTTGAAGGTTTTTGTGAAATTGCTCAAAATATGCATCATAGCTGCCGATGTGTGTTATTTTTTTTTTTTATTTAATTTTTTTGTGACCAAAGCGACTAGCAACAAATCTAGTGACTCTTTCTGGTGTTTTGGAGACTCTGACATGAAAACACGTATCGCTCTGTAGTTCCTGTCCTCAGTGAGCAGCGGTGCTGCCGTGAGCTCCTCCGTCCCAAAGCGCTCACAGGCGGTCAGCAGTTTTTAGCCATTTTTAGTTTGCTGCAGGTGGATAATTTAAGATCGGCTTTTTATTTCATAAATACAAGGGTAATTCAAATAGATATGTAGTATTTTATTTAAAGGTAACCTTCAACCCAGTGTCTTTTTTTGTTTTTGTTGTTGGAGTTAAAAATGTTTTTGTTGCAGAAATAGAATTTTGCTTTCACTGTGGCAGTTCATTGATTTCATAAATGCAACACACTAGTTTTTTTTATTTTTTTTGTACATAGCATAAAGGTAAAAACGATGCAGTGTTATCTTCATTTTAGATGTCAAAGGGGTTTTGTGGCTCCCGGTGTTTTCTTTTCCATGGAAAACAGGTCCAAATGGCTCTTTGAGTGTTTAAGGTTGCCGACCCCTGGGCTACACTGACACTTGACTAATATCACAGTGACATAAAACCTACATTACATCAATCATTACAAGATCAGACCAGACCTGTAAAAATTTAGATTATAATGTGTTTAGATTTGTACTGTTCTTAAGCCTCTATGCATTGTGCAGCACCACTGATGCACGGTATTCAAAGTTTATCTTGTGTCTTTTTACAATGCAAACCTGCAGGATCCGGCTGCTGAAAAACACCAACATTGTGTGTGTGTGTGTGTGTGTGTGTGTGTGTGTGTGTGTGTGTGTGTGTGTGTGTGTGTGTTCCATCCATTACAACTCCACTATGCTGAATAAACTATTGAGAGGCCTGATGATCCTTATGGCTATACAAACAACAACGGTCCACTGGAGGGAAAAGAAGAAAATAGGACTGTCTTTAATGGAAAACTGAAATAAATGTAAGAAGTAACACCTACTGAAACAGACTGTCTCTGTGGTGTTCATCAGAATCAATCATACACGTCAGGCTCTGAATGATACGACTGCTGAACCTTTACATGTAGTGGAGAATGTAACTGACACGATGCCCGTGGTTCTGGTTAAATCAACAAGAAATATAGAAAAATGTTTTCTTTACAATCTTTATTTTTTATCGAACACACACACACACACACACACACACACACACAAACACATATATATATATATATATATTACATTTGGATATTTGAACAAAGATTAAAAGGTTAGACTTGATTTTTGTACAGAAATGTATTTCAAAGCAGTGTGTCATGTATTCACCTTGTTCTTGTTGTTTTCATTGAATGTCTGCATCAGATTGCCTTATCACAATCTGTTTGTATTCATAATAAACAACAAAGATTTATTTTTCCATGTTTAGATATTTGGGTACATGATATAGTAGTTAGTAGAAAAGGATGCTGTCAAGACAACTGAACCACCGATTATTTATACACCTCCATTAAATATATACCTATATGGAAACGTTTTCATTCTATTAAAAAACAAATTAATTCACTTTTGTGAAGTCCTGCATGAGGGAATTGTCAAAGCGTTAAAGAGTCGGAGCTCCGTGTTGATCCAGCGTCCAGACGGAGAGACTGTTCCAGCGGATCATCTGGACGCCAGCAGCCGCGAGCACCGGCAGCGTCCGTGTGTTTACCGGCGGCCAAAACCTCCCTCTTCCAGGCCAACCAAGCAGCGCAGCGCCGCCGTTTTCCACCCAGCGTGTCCTCACACGTCTCCGCTAACCGGAGCACCGCTGTTCCGCCCAAGACGAGGCGCTTTTACACATTTTAGGAGCACAAATGTGCAGAAAAGTGACCGCGAGCCGCACTCGCTCACCGCGTGTCCGACCGCTTGGAAGCCTCCTGGCAGCGAGCGACCAGGTGCTGGAGGCCGAACAGGAGCCGAGTGTGGCGGGACAACTGTGTTCTCCGTGTGGCAGCGAGCGTCGGGTGTGAAAAGGCCGCTTTAGTGCGTATTTTGTGTCCGAAACGTGTCGGAGAAAACACAAATGCGGCCGCTTTGGACACGGCGGCAGCGCCGCGCGACGCATTGCCTCTCCACGGTTCTCATGGTCTTTATAAGTCCCGCCTCCTGCGTCCAGCTCTGTCAGGTCGAGACAAACAGCGACACTGAAACATGGCAGAAGAAGCTCCAGCAGCCGCGCCGGCTAAAGCCCCGGCCAAAGCCCCGAAGAAGAAGGCCGTCCGGCCCAAGAAGGACGGGCCCAGCCTCCCGAAGCTCATCGTCGCCGCCGTGGCCGAGTCCAATGAGCGCAAGGGGACGTCCATATCGGCCCTCAAGAAGGCGCTGGCGGCGAAAGGCGTCGATGTGATCAAGGCCAACAAACGCATCAACACCGCCGTCACCAAGCTGGTCGCCAAGGCGGTCCTGGCCCAGACTAAAGGCACCGGGGCCTCCGGCTCCTTCAAGCTCGCGAAGAAGGAGCCCAAAGCCGCCAAACCAGCGGCCAAAAAGGCCGCCGCTAAGAAGACCAAGACAGCAGCAGCCAAGAAGGTAGCAGTCAAGAAGACACCTAAGAAAGCGAAGAAGCCCGCCACAGCAAAGAAAACTGCCAAGAGCCCTAAAAAGGCAGCAAAGAGCCCCAAAAAGGCAACTAGAAGTCCTAAAAAGGCAACTAAAAGCCCCAAGAAGACAGCCAAGGTTCCCAAGAAGGCAGCCAAGAGCCCAAAGAAGGCTGCTGCAAAGAAGGCAGCCAAGCCCAAAGTCAAGAAGACAGCAGCCAAGAAGAAGTGATCTGCTTCACTGCAGACATGCAGAACTCAAAAGGCTCTTTTAAGAGCCACCACAGATCCTCATAGAGCTCAGTCCTCCTCATAAACTGGAGTCAGAAGAAGGCAGCAAAATAAGAATATTATTTAGGCATATTACATTATCTATATTGGCCTCATTGTTATAACAGCTTTGTCTTTGTTCACATTCATATTTGATTTCTACCCTTATATCATATTTGACCATCTAATTCTAATCTTAATTCTGCAAATGTTACATGTAGGTACTTTAGGATAGATTAATAAAACTACTAACTAGAATCCAGGTAAACTCATTCCTCATCACTTGGTTGGTTCCAGCAGCATCAGTTTATTAAATCTAGTTCAGAGTCACAGGGAAAAATCAGGACATGGGTGAAAGACTCGATGAGCTTATGTTGGTTTCTTCTAACATCAATTCATTTTAAATGACAGTATCCCCCTCACAGCAACCTCGCTCCAAGAGTTTAGACTTTCCACATTAAATTCAGGCCCCACAGTAGAAACTCAGTCCAGCTGTCATGACAGAGATTCTCACTCTAAATTCATGCCTTTCTCATTGTGACTCCACTTACCAAAGTGTGTTTACAAGTAAATTTCCGTTACTACTGCTCCATGCTTTCCCCTGTTGCTGACAGGTGTGGCTGGAGGGGCCTGCCGCACAGACCCTCCTCACTCTGGCCAGGCTTCAGCAGCAGCAGAAGGGAACTGGGTACTGGTTGTGTGTGACCTTGTGCATTTATATTAATTTACTTTTTTTCTGGTGGGTCCAATGATTTTGTGGTCCTAGCATAGCTCTCATTGGAGGATTTAGGCAGTTTATGGTAGTGTGGACAGGAGACCCTGTTCTGCTGGGCTCATGTGGACTGGACAGTGGTGTTTTGTGTTCTTGTGTTTTTGGCTGGGCCATCAGTAGTAGTGAGTTTGGGAGGGGGTTTATTTACCTCAGGTTTTGGAAACATTGCATGTCTACCCAGTGGAGAGGGAAGAAAACAAAAGAAAAACTTAAACAGATATCTTCACATCAGTAGTCTGAGCAGTTTGTGATGAACATGACTCAGTGTAGGAGTTTAGCTGATGACAGCTTTGTTCATGTCCCTTATGACCACCAGAGATAACACACACAGATACAGCACGCATCAGGTACACGACACATAGCGTCTTTCATATTTAATGCCTTCCTTGTCTTAAAGGCTTTTTTTTAAAAACACCATGGACAGCTTCCTTGCCTGACAAAAAAAAAAATCCATTGTTTTGCACTCAGAAAATGTCACAATGAGAATGAAAACCTTCACATGCTCCGTTTGTTTTTGGCTTTTGATCCAAAGAAATGCAACCAGGAGGCCAGTTAGCTGTGAAGAAAATGTACAGATTAGATTTCATCCACATCTTCCTTCTGCCTCTTTTATGTTAAAATAGAAACTGGAGATCTAATGATGTTTATCAGCAGATTACTATTATAACACTGCAGACTGCTGATTAAACATGTCACACAGATGATCAAATATTATAATGGTGATTAGTGACAGAATCGGGTTCTGCTGAGTCGCCTTTGTGTCTGCAGTCACAGTTTTCAGTTTGAATGCAGCAAGGCAGTGATATTTAAATAAAACAGGGTGCATAGGAGCAGATTTAACATGGAGTAGTTTAAATCAGTTTCCTCAGGCTGTGTAACGAACATGAATATAAAGAGAACGACATCAAACAGCAGCTTTCAGTCTGCATGTGAGACGCTTACTGAATCCTTTCCAAAACAAACTTTGTTTTTTGTCCTTTTCTTCTACAATGTTTCTAATAACACAGTGCTAGCATTTCAAAATGGTCCATATCAAGGAACTTCATTCTTTTTTTCATTACAGGGTTTGTGGCACAAGATAGTTTTATTGTTCTGAGTCCTGTCCCCTAAACTAATTTGTCATTTAAAACCACGTTAATTTATTTAGTGTTGACTTTACAGAAACAGTTGTTCATGTTTTCAAATAATCAATATTTTGACCAAAATTAACTAAACAGGAATTCATGCATGATAGAAATATATATATATATACTTTTTTTTTTTTTTTTAAAGCAGATCCAAACATCAAATATCCACTTTTCCTTTAATCATGTAATTCCATAATCAAACTGAACAAAAAAATAAACCAAGAAAAAGAACTTGTTTAACTCAATTTTTTTTAAAAGTAAGACTATTTCATAATAGGAATGAAATCAATTAATGACCTCTAAATATGTCATTCTTCTGTCTGGTCAGCATCACGTGGAGCACGATAGCAGTGGGTTGGTTCCCTGTCAGCTGGTCTTCACATAGATGTGAACAACTTCACTACATCAGACAACAACACTTAAATCAGGTCAGTTGTCATCAGCAGCATTATAGCAACTAAAGCTAACAATCCAAAACTGCACAGACCACCTGTATGTAATGTGACAGGACTGAGTTTAGAGCCAAACATGATCAGGTACATGACAGATAGCGTGGAGTGATACAATACAAACGAAAAAACAAATAAATAATACAATCTTAAATAACTGCATTGAAAGAAATGTTCATGCAGTGTAATATGTTCTATACTAACCATAAAATGTCACATTCACCAACATCGACATAATGGCACCCATTTGGTGGAACCACTCATGTATGCGATAACCAGGACGTGATCTCTCAGCGTTCAGAGTGTGTGGTCCTGAAAAGGACCGTTGGTGTGTTGCTGGATGTCAGCGGGTTTACTTGGAGCTGGTGTACTTGGTGACGGCCTTGGTGCCCTCGGACACGGCGTGCTTGGCCAGCTCTCCGGGCAGCAGCAGCCTGACGGCGGTCTGGATCTCCCTGGACGTGATGGTGGAGCGCTTGTTGTAGTGGGCCAGGCGGGACGCCTCGCCGGCGATGCGCTCGAAGATGTCGCTGACGAACGAGTTCATGATGCCCATGGCCTTGGACGAGATGCCGGTGTCGGGGTGCACCTGCTTCAGCACCTTGTACACGTAGATGGCATAGCTCTCCTTTCTGCGCGCTCTCCTCTTCCTGCCGCCTTTGCCGGCGGCCTTTGTCACTCCTTTCTTGGAGCCCTTCTTCGGGGCGGCTTTTCCTGGTTCAGGCATTGCTGTTTGTATCTAGAGTACGGAATGACCCAGCCAGCGCAGAGACACTGTTCTTATACAGACCACATGCAAAAATCACTGCGCGGTCCCCCGCCTCTGATTGGCTGAGCTGCTCGGCTGGGTGGAGTCTTGTTTCCATGGAAACCACAGCAAAGAAAACTGGAGACCTCGGACATGTTGAGCTGTTCTGTTGGTGCGCAGACTCACAACAGAAGCAGGACATCAGCCTCTATAACCTGTATTATGAACATGTAGAAGCCACATTTCATTCTTTCAGATGATGTCACTTGTCCACCTGTTCAGTGTCTTCTGTGACACTGATTGAATAACGGATGTGAATCTGTGTTTCTTCTGAGGTTACACTTAAATATTTATTGAACTTTACAACACAGTGCATGTGTTTGGGGTGTGTTCATTTTAATGTGACAACCTGAAACAAGTGTCTTCATCTCTTCCTGCATAAACTGTGACGTCCATGTGACGTACTATAAAAATGATTGTCCCGTAATTCAAAAAAATAAATAAATAACAGACTGTCATATCCCAGCGTGTTTCAGCTTTAAAACCTGTCGATGAACCCAGTGTCTCCTACGAAAGATCACTTTTATTACAGCCTTGCTTCAGCACTTCACCCTGAACTGAAACCTGTATTTAGCAGAATGAACACAAGAAACAAAAAGACAGAGTTAAATAGATTTCTTATTAACACGTGGGATGTTCTGTTTTGTCACTTTTCTTTTTTATTTATTTATTTGTTTTTTTGTCCCCATTATGTTATAATAAATATATTTATTTACCAAACTCAGACTATTGTGATTTCAATAAATGTTTTCTGTTAAGTATATATCATAATAGATAAACAACTATAAAAAGCTTGATTGCTCAAATGCTCCCTGTTACTCCAACCACAGCAACAGGGCTGCACATTCATGCTAATGTTAACTTTTTCTTAGGACTAGAAACCAGCTGTTACTGACCAAGAGGACAAACTCACTAAAGTAAATTTGTAAATTAAGAAAAAATAATGCATTAGTTTAATCCTGATAATCCACATGACAATGTTGAGGTAGAGCAAGGCTTTCAAGTCAAGGTGACAATGTTGGAGAAATGTGAATAGCTTTGCTCTGCCCATGCTGTTGGGAAACTGATCATGTTAATTCCGTTATGGTTTCTTCCTCTATGCTAAAAACGTCAGCTAACTGGTTGTGTGCATGTTGTGGAACAGATTCCCGCATAACATCTTAAACATGCTGATTACAACAAAGTTTTACATGATTAGAAGAGACCTATATTACAAAACATATTGAAATATATTTTAAGAATTCAAGTTGATAATCTTGCCCTCAATGATCAACAATTTTAGCTCAATTCAAGACCAGTACAATTTACTCAGAACCTAGGGTTTAATATTTTTTTTAAATGATCACATGAAATTTCATGGCAGACACATTAGATGTGTTCTGGAACACCCATCACCTGTTGTACATTTATAAGGCCGCTGCTCATAGAGGACGTGTGTGGCTCTGAAAAGAGCCGTTGGTTTGTTGTTCCAGCAGCAGCAGGTTGATGGTTTACTTGGCCTTTCCCTGCTTCTCGGTCTTCTTGGGCAGCAGCACCGCCTGGATGTTGGGCAGCACGCCGCCCTGAGCGATGGTCACTCCGCCCAGCAGCTTGTTGAGCTCCTCGTCGTTGCGGACAGCCAGCTGCAGGTGACGGGGGATGATGCGGGTCTTCTTGTTGTCGCGGGCGGCGTTTCCAGCCAGCTCCAGGATCTCAGCGGTCAGGTACTCCAGCACGGCCGCCAGGTAGACGGGGGCGCCGGCACCCACACGCTCCGCATAGTTGCCCTTCCTCAGCAGCCTGTGGACACGGCCGACCGGGAACTGCAGTCCTGCCCTGGAGGAGCGGGTCTTAGCCTTGGCTCTCACTTTACCGCCTTTTCCACGTCCAGACATGTTTAGGGTTGAAGCTTCTTACTGAGTTCAGAAACCAGAATGACTGTAGCGGGACAAACAGCAGCTTTATATAGGAAGGCAGCTGCTCTCTGATTGGTCAGTGTGAGAGTGAGGGGGCCACCAATCAGAGAAGATGTCATGGCACGTCACTAGTCCCCCTGTTACATATACAGACACATGTATTAGAACAGCCGACTCCTTCTGCTCCCAAACGGCTCTTTATTTATTATCATCTGTAGTCTCGTACTTTAGCCTAACTTGGCAGACATGAACGCTTTGTGTTGATAAACCCTTTTGAATTTAGTGTTTTCATGAGAAGCCTTAAAACTGCCTAAGTTTGTGTATTTTTATGTTACAAAAGCAGACATTCTTACTTTAGTTAATATTTTAATCAAATTGTTGATTTTAATTTAACATGAAAACAAATGAACAAAACACTGCAAACAAACCCACAGAACAGAACCAGAACAGAATTCAGTTCAAAAACCAAACAGTGTGTCCTTGGTGTAGGTGTGCATTCAAAAAAATTCAATGTCTCAGCGTGGCTGGACTGATGCAGTTTGTCCTCTCGGTTTGTATCTGCCCTGTTCTTGAGAGACTCTCAGAGGAACAGATGACGTCTCCCTCCATCACCTCCACCAGGTGGGGCAGACTGAGGCCTTGCCTGCCACCAGCTCACCAGCAGAGATGTTTACCTGTGGACAACGTGGACGCATAATGTTCTGTTTTTGATGGACATAACTGGACTTAAACGGATTACTTCATCTTTGTCTTTAGTGTTAGAAACCTTGCACTCCTGTGGTTTAGTGCGGCCGTCTAGTGCTGTTTGAAATAGCCGCGACATTAGTAGAAGATCTTCTCCAGACACAGACCTGAGGCTGTGTAGCCACGCAAGCCACTAAAGAATAACAGTGGCCTGGACAAGGACGCTCAGCAACTACACTACGCTGGAAGTCAAGCCTTTCATCTGCCACAGCACGGAGACTAAAGCCAAAACCCTGCGTTTGAATGACGTTGTGTTTTAAAGAAGATGATTCACACAAGATTGCTCTTTGTGGGCACAGTGGCTGAGGAGCACATCAAAGTGGGAGGAGAAGCACAAACAAATGGACCTAAAGGCCACGGAGTCAAAACCAGTGAGTAAACCAGCTGAAAAGCATCGGAGGAGAAGCTACACAGATGAATGAATTCAAGAAGAGGAGTTTTGGGACATATCACAGGTAAGAAAAATGAAATTGAAGAATGAATGGATGACCCTGATAATGTTGACATGGTGAAAGAAATCATGTGACAGTTGTCAAATGTGATTTGCAGCTCCTCCTAATGATCACAGGGTTTGGTACATCCCGCATCATGGGGAAGAAGAAAATACGAGTCGTCTTTGACTGTACTGTCTCCTATCAAGGTGTGTCTTAAAATGCTGGCCTGTTGCAGGGACCTGATCTCTCCAGTACACTCGCTGGTATTTTACAGAGACTCAGAGAAGAGCCAGTGGCAGTGATGGACATCGAACCAACGTTTCACCACATAAAAGTGCCAATCAAAGATGTCAACATGTGAGGTTTTCTGTGGTGGCCAGAGGCTGACTTGAATGCACCCTTCAAAGATTACAGAATGACAGTGCACATTTTTGGTGCAACATCACCCCCTAGTGTTGCTGCATACACACTGCGGATGACCGAACAGAGACTGCAGATCCACAACAGCTTTAAACACTTCTATGTGGATGACTGCTTGAGATCAGTGCCCACAGAAAAAGAAGCAGCCAATCTGCACAGTCTATGCATGAAGGGAGGGTTTAGCTGGACCAAATGGTTGAGCAACAGCAGAAATGTTCTGACATCTCTACCAGCTGAGCAGTGGGCCAAAGATCTAGATCTCACCCATGACATCCTACATAACCAGAACTGTTGTCTCTACATGTGCTCCACGGAATGAATGAAGAATGAATCAATGAATGATGGATTGATTCTGGCTTTCTCTATGATTGTATTGGTGTTGTCTTAAGTTGGGATTTTGTTTTCTATGTTTTACTTGAAGTTGGGCATCATAAGTGAACTTTTATGAAGCAACAGCACAAATATCTTCTCTTTAACTACGAGCTTTTATTCTGGTTATGTCTTCGTTTGGAAACTGGAAGTCGGTGTTGCAGTGTTTCATGGGAGAGAGGCAGCAAGTGAACAGAAGCTTAGGACGGTTTAGGAACTGATGGACGGCACAAACTACGGTTCCAGGCAGTAATAAAAGCAACAACTTTAAGAGCCGACTGCTGGGCAGTGAAGAGAGTAAACCATGAAGCTGAAAACTGCTTCAGCCAGAAAAGGTCTCCTGTTACCAGAGCAGGAAAACATCACCAGCAGGTCTTGTGTTAGAATTTCAGAACAAACACATGGTGTTATAGCATTTCACATGTGATGTACTAATACTGCAGGCAGAGCAGCAGTGGAGGATAAACATATATTCAACAGATAGAAATAATAATAAAGTGTACTACAGATGTTAGAGTCTGCACAGCGGACATCAAGCTCTACAGATGCAGTGTGTGGTCCTGAAAAGGACCGTTGGTGTGTTGCTGGATATCAGCGGGTTTACTTGGAGCTGGTGTACTTGGTGACGGCCTTGGTGCCCTCGGACACGGCGTGCTTGGCCAGCTCTCCGGGCAGCAGCAGCCTGACGGCGGTCTGGATCTCCCTGGACGTGATGGTGGAGCGCTTGTTGTAGTGGGCCAGGCGGGACGCCTCGCCGGCGATGCGCTCGAAGATGTCGCTGACGAACGAGTTCATGATGCCCATGGCCTTGGACGAGATGCCGGTGTCGGGGTGCACCTGCTTCAGCACCTTGTACACGTAGATGGCATAGCTCTCCCTTCTCTTATGTTTCCTCTTCCTGCCGCCTTTGCCGGCGGCCTTGGTCACTCCTTTCTTGGAGCCCTTCTTCGGGGCGGACTTTGCTGGTTCCGGCATTCTTCTCTGTTCCTGCGGTAACGAATGAAGTGTGACGTGAAGAGCGACTCTTCTTATACAGGCCGTATGTAAATTATACTGCGCGGCCCCCCGCATGTGATTGGCGGAGCTGTTCGGCTAGTGACGGTTGGTGCGCAGACTCACAACAGAAGCAGGAAAAAGGCGGGAGACCTCCGACATACGCTTCTTCTCTGTATTTGTATTGTTCTTATTATTCTGAATAACAAGAATAATTTATTTTTATTATATTTTTAGTTTACATTAAATCTCACCAAATAACAAATTCAACACAGACGTTAATACCGTCTGACACATTTTCCAGATTAACTGAAAATCCACAGACTCCTGCAGTAATCTTATTCCTTGAGCTCTATGACCATTTATTTAAAGGAATACTTCATACACGTACCAGACATTTTTGCTCCACAAGTTGTTACGGATATAAACAGGACTGTATGATGGAGCTTCTCTACTGCTAGAGAAAATACACAACGGAAGTCTGTTTACACCCCGTTATGATTGGAGTCATTCACTTGATTTGATATAGAAATCCACATTCAACATGACAGAATGCAAACTCATTATTACCAGACTGAAGTAGACTTTGATTCAGGGTTAAAGATCATTAACACTGTTTATATCGGTCTCCTCCTACCAGAGCAGGATGGGCAACCAGCAGCATCAATTATTATGAATTTGGTTAAAGCATTAAAATGTGGCAAACGTACATTAACCAACGGGACTGAGCTCTTG
>NW_007578811.1:269803-273188 GCF_000690725.1 Stegastes partitus | reverse complement strand
TGTGTGTGTGCATTGGGGGAAATAAATAGCTAATTTGCATTTTATTGCATACAATAAGTATTTGAAAGAACAGAACAACAGAACTTCACTTGTGGTGCAGAACCTTTGTTGATAGTTTCAGAGGTCAGATGTTTCCTGTAGTTCTGGACCAGGTTTGCAGACACTGCAGGAGGGATTGCGGTCCTCTCCTCCATACAGATCTTCTCCACATCTTTCAGGTTTCGGGGCTGTTGCTGGGCAACACAGAGTTTCAGCTCACTTTATAGATTTCCCATTGAGTTCAGGTCTGGAGACTGGCTAGGCCACTCCATTGTCGTGCTAGAAGACTCATCATTAATGCTCCTACTGAGGGAAGGATGTTGTTGCCCCAAATCTCACGATTCATGGCCCCATCCATCCTCCCCTCAATCCCCTTCATAGAAAAGCACCCCAAAGTAAGATGTTTCCACCCCCATGCTTCACGGTTAGGATGGTGTTCTTGGGGTTGTGCTCATCCTTCTTCTTCCTCCAAACACAGCAAGTGGAGTTTAAACCAAAAAGCTCTATTTTGGTCTCATCTGACCACATGAGCTTCTCCCATGTCTCCTCTGGATCATCCAGATGGTCATCAGCAAGCTTCAGACGGGCCTGGATGTGTGCTGGCTTGAGCAGAGGACCTTTTAATCCATGACAGCGTGGTGTGTTACTGATGGTAGCTTTTGGGTCCCAGCTCTCTTCGGGTCATTGGCCAGGTGCTCCCGGGTAGTTCTGGGCTGATCTCGCACCTTTCTCATGCTCATTGATCTTGCATGGAGCCCCAGACCGAGGGAGCTTGACAGTCACCTTGAGTTTCTTCCATTTTCTAATCATTGCCCAGCAGTTGCTGCCTTCTCATCAAGCTGCGTCCATACTGGCCTGTAGTCCATCCCAGCCTGGTGCAGGACTACAGTTCTGTCCCTGGTGTCCTGAGACAGCTCTTTGGTCTTCAGAACTTTTTCCCTTTTTTTGTGAATTTCTGACAACGAATCAATGAAATGGTTCGGCTCAAAAATAAACAAGAATATCTCCTTTGTCAGTGAAATGAATCAGTGTTTTCTATCTGTGACGAAAGCAGGTTATTGATTACAGACAGACTGGTGGGTTTGTTGGTTGAGATGAAGGTAGATGATTGGTCAGAAGGGGGCAGCAGCAGATCAAGTAGTGATGGGATGTTTCCCAACATGATCAGACCAGATGGAGGCGCTCTCAGAAGCTCTGCATGAACATAAAGATTTAAATCACCACATATATAATATAATAACCAGACAAGTTTGTGAAATCAGAGCAGGGTGGGATTTTTGTCTAAAGAGCGCTTTCACATATTGTTCTGCTGTAAAGGACATTTCTATAATAATTCAGAGGATCTTTACAACAACAGGAAGACATGCAAAAAAAAAAAAAAAAACATATAAAGGAACCAGTTTGATCTGTTTGTGACAAATAACTACGGTTCAAACTAATTCTGTCGTATAAAATGTGTTTGAATGTAAACGTGTCAACTCTGGACAGTAAACGTGAAGTTTTCCTGCAGACGGAGTCATTTTTTGTAGGTTTTTAGTTTAATGTTGATGCTTTTAATACGACACAGTGATGGACAGTAAACTTAAAGTGGTTTTATTCTGGTGATAAAATGATTTTACAGTGAATTTCATGTAAATATACGTGTTTTTGACCGTTCCTGTTTGCTGAAACATCATTTTAAATATCTGAATTATTTTGCTTTTCCTGCTTTAATCTTTATTGTTTAATCCTTCATGTGTGAAAACCTACCGAGTGATGAAATCGATTCAGATTCTGAAGGATCTGTTTAACTGTGATAAATCTGTAGTTTCATGTCGTTGTGGATGATTGCTGTGGTTTCAGTGAAACGATGCTTCATGTTGTTGCTTCTCTGCTTCACAAACATTCAGAAAACTGAACCAACGTGATGAAACCTGCAGCATCATAATATGCTAGCTAAGCTAAGCTAAGCTAAGCTAAGCTAACTAAGCTAGCAGAAGAGAAGCGGCAATTCCAGACAGAAAACAACTGCAGATTTACAACTTCTAAACAACATTGACATGAAATAAAAGGAAACGGCTCATTGAACAGATATGAACACAGAGAACTGTTGAACCAACTCTGGTCCAGTCGTGACGGACGGAGTTTGATCAACAACATCATCTGATTCCTCTCAGATGATTGTTGTTGTTGTTGTTTTTGTTGTTGTTGTTGTTTGTTGTTGTTTTTGCTGTTGTTGTTCTTTGCTATTGTTGTTGTTTTTTGTTGTTGTTGCTGTTGTTTTTGTTGCTATTGTTGTTTTTCTTGTTGTTGTTTTTGCTGTTGTTGTTTTTTGTTGTTGCTGTTTTTGCTGTTGTTGTTGTTGTTGTAACTTTATTTTAAAGTAACTATAATTTGTCAACTTGAGTATTTTTTTTTCCCAGATTCTTTTCATCAGACTTTCTTTGCAGTCAAACATGTTTGAGTTTACGTCTGAAGGAACATCAAAAAGCTCAACTTCAACTTTCTAATTTTTATTTTACTCATTGAGTTAAAACAAAACAATTAAACACGACACAAACATTTGTGAATGAAAGGAGCAGAAAGAAGAACAATCTGATGTTTACAGAAACTTAAAAAAGCATCAACAACAACAACAAACATCAACATGTTCATCATTCGTGTTCGATAGATTCAGTTCAGCTGCAGCTCAAACACGTTCTGCAGCGTGCTGTGATTTATTATTGGACGTTTTTATCATGAATTTTGTCTCTAAAATCAGCTTTAGATGTGAAAACAAGCCGATCTTCGTCTGCGGTGATGATGAAACCGATCAGTTGTCGACGATTAAATTCACTCAGTTGAAGAGAATTCTATTAAAACATTTAAAATATTTTCTGGTTCCCGATAAACTGAACATGTTTGGACAAAACCGGACATTGAAGGAGATCCACCGTTTAAAGATTCGTCCAGAAAACGACAGAAATGTTTTGGACGTTTTTCTTTGTTTGTTTTTTCTTTCTGGCATGCAAACAGTGTCAAGGTGAACACGGAGGCCGTAAAAGGCTTCGTGTTTACAGGCCGCCGCCGCCGTCATCAAACTTTCCATAAAGTGGAGTTTTATGGCTGCCGGCTGGTTAATGCTTCACCTGAGGACAGGTGACAGAAACAGAAACAAGATGGACGCCGAGGTCGTCGTCCTCGTCGCGTCGCTTTCTGGCCTCGAGTTTCTGTCGAAGTCGAGGAAATGAAAAGTCAAGAAACGACTAAATGTAGACGATGATGTGTGGATTCATATTTAAGTCTCAGAGCTTCACATGAACGAGTTTTGTGTGTTTGTCGTGTTTAAAAAGAGAAAAATAAAGAAAACATCACAAGTCAGTGTTTG
>NW_007578811.1:268236-269775 GCF_000690725.1 Stegastes partitus | reverse complement strand
TAATAATAATAATAATAATAATAAAATGATTTTTTTTTCAATTAAAAAAAATAATTCAACAATACAAACACGAGTCTTTTTATCGTTGAAATCTGCACATTTGTGTGTTTTACTGTTAAATATTGTTTATTTGATGTCGTTTTGTCCAGATGTGCGTTAATCATAAAACACATTAAACAACGTTCACGGCTTCAGTCAATAAACTTCATTTTAATTTCACTAACTGACATGAACGTCACTGCAGTCACATAAATATTTGCTTCGTTTGCTGGTTTCTGCTGCTTTTAGACACGTTGTGATGATTTATTGTTCAGGATTATTGTTTATTTTTATCCTGTCAATGTGCTTTTTTGTTTTGTTTGTTTTCTTAAAGCTTCGACTCGTTTTTCTGAATTGATGCATTTTTACAGAAATATACAGAAAATATTTTATCCTAGTTGATGAATAAACTCGATCATTTCTTTGGACCTCCATCGTTAATTAAAAACTTAATTAACAGTGAAAATGTGTCAAATTATAAAACTACTGGAACGTCTTCATGTTTGATGGATTCATGATACGTGAAGAGAATCATCATAATTTTAACTAAAATTAAAAATAATAATAAAAGTGTTTTAAAAATAAATGAATTAATTGTGCTCATAGGTTGGATTAAAGTATTTATTTTATTTTGTTTTATTTTATTTTAACCATTAACACGTGTTGGACTTGGAAAGAAAATCAGTTTATTTCTCTTCGGTTGTTTTTCTGCAGTTTGATTCAAGCATTTAAATAAAAATAATGATGATAAACAAACACCATCGTCATCGCTGTCAGAAGGAAAAGCTCGTTTCTTTAAAGACATGAAGGTTTTAAATGTTTTTGTTTAAAGTTATTTGACTTAATTATGTGAAATGAAATTCGTTCACGGTCCAGACTGTCGATGAGCGTCTTTAAAAAGCTGAAGAGGTTCATTTTATTTTAGAAAAAGCCATGAATCCGTGTTATTGTTGTTGTTGGTCAGAACCAGGAGCTGCTGGCGTTACGTAACGTCAGTATAACGTCCATCAAACACTCAGAAACACCAACAGTCGTGTGTGATGAGAATTATTGGCTTTTATGTGATTTTACTGCAGCCGACTAAACTAAATACTCATCAGTGTAAAACAATAAATCTCCCATAAATCCATAAAGACGCAGATAATTCCTCTCCAGGAGGCGGCGGGAAGGTTTCTGCTTGAGGCCCTCGTTAGCTCGACGGACCTCACGGGTCCAGAGTCTGGAGGCAAAAACAACAACGACTTGGGTTCTGGTCAGCAGGACTCAGAAACCCAACGAGTCGAGTCGAAGGAACCAGAACCTCAAACCAAACTCTCAGTGATGGAAGCAGGGAGGAGGTCGGGGTGGATGGACGGGTCCAGAGACGAAACCTGTTTGATTATCGGTTCAGATCGACGCTGCTTCTGTCCCTGAACTGAACACAGCACGAAACAGTTGTGCTTTATCTTCAGCCACCAGCTCATTCAGAACATCCATCCATCATCTCTACACCTTCATCCT
>NW_007578811.1:263261-265346 GCF_000690725.1 Stegastes partitus | reverse complement strand
CGGGGGGGACCGATAGAGAAGCCTGGGGGGACGTGGGGGGACCGGGACAGGTGAGCGTGGGAAAGCTTCTTCACCTTCCAGTCGTGGCCGGAGCGATGCGCAGGAGGCGGTCCGGGGCAGATAAGGGCCATAAAGGCGCCATGTGACCGGGGCCGTTTTAACGGCCGCCGGCGGGCAGAGCGCAGACAGCAGCAGGTGGCCTCAGGTGAGACTCAGGTACCTGCAGGTGAGCCGACACAGGGGAGGCTGGATCCGCAGTATGCTGAGGGAGAGCCCTCGGCCGGAAAGATGTACGTGAGCTACCTGCAGCTGGACAAGGACCCCGCCATGTACCCGCACCAGAACCCGGTGGCCCGCCACCCGGGTCTCAGCCTCAGCCCGCAGAACTTCCCGGTCCCCGCCCCGCCGCAGTACCCGGACTTCGCCGGCTACCACCACCACCACCACGGCCTGGGCAACGACCCGCACCCGGCGCAGCAGGCCGGGCCGGGGGCCGGCGGCTGGAGCCCGGCCTACCCGCCTCCTCCTCCGCCCGCTCGGGACGACTGGTCGTCGCATCACTACGCGGCGGCGGCAGCGGCCGCGGCGGCCGGCGGGCCTCCGGCCGCCTCCACCGTCCCCGGAGCGGTGGGTCCCGCCCTGGGCTTCAGCCCCCCGGACTTCCCCGGTCAGCTGCCCGCGTCCCTGAACGCGTCGGCCGGGCAGCTGTCCCCCGGATCCCCGCGCAGGAGGAACCCGTACGACTGGATCCGAACCTCGGCGCCGCCCAACAACCCAAGTAGGACTTCACCTGATTAATTATAATGAACAGCCAGCCCGGTTCTAGACTCATGTCAGTATTTAAAAGGCTTCAGTTAAAAATAAATCAAATAAAACTGAGTTTAACCAACAAACCGCTTTTAATTAAAGAAACTCTGATTGAAGGCTTTAATTGGTCACAATCAGCTGATCAACTATTAGATCAGAATAAATAAGAATAAACTCACCAGAAATAAATAAACATGTCTGTGAATGTCTACATATANGAGACACCTGCAGCCCTCATTTAGAAAATGCTCCTGGAAACCCAGAAGACCTCAGCAGAAGATTTCTAGATTATTTGTTGTTGTTGTTGTTGTTGTTGTTGTTGTTGTTGTTGTTGTTGTTGTTATTGTTGTTGAGTAGAAGTTCAGGCCTGTGATGATGTCGTGGTTCCTGCTTCAGGCTGATTTTCTCTGAACTCACCGACGTCTCACCGTTACGTTTGTTTTTGCTCTGCAGGTGTTTTTATTTTATTTTATTGACTTTTCGTTGTTTTGTTTTTCTTGCTTGTGTCGTAGTTCTGACGTCATTGAACCCGACAGACGGACGTTAGCGTTCAGTGACTGTTGGACTTGACTTCAGACGTCTGACTGGATGAAGCAGCAGCAGCAGGAGGAGCAGCAGGAGGAGCTCGGGGCTGATGGACGACCTGAGAGTCTGAATCAACACAAACATGCTTCAAACATATGTGTGGTTTCATAAAATGAAATCTCTTTGCAATAAATATCTTCAATTTTTTATTGTGCAGCTGTGAGCTGGAATTTGTTTGTTTGTTTGTTTGTTTGTTTGTTTGTTTGTTTGTTTGTTTGTTTGTTTGTTTGTTTGTTTTCTTTAACATGAACAGAAGATTTTTTTATTTTATTTTTGTATTCATTCTTTTTTTCCCAATAAAACAACATCCTGAGCTGCTCTGTGTTCACTGTGATCTGAACTGTGTCCTTTCTTTAGAATAAATAAATAAACTCCGGCTTCAGGTCTGAGTGACGTTAATGAAGCTAACGAGCAGCTTTGATGGTCAATAATTAATTTAATATTAGACGTGATTAATCCTGTCATTGATGTTTTCTATTCAGACATGTAGAGTTTTGCTCGAGCATCAGGTAATAAAAACACTCTCCATGTCTGAATAGAGAAGCTGAGCTTTAGATTATCACTAAGAAGACATGATGAACGTTTTCCAGCTTTTTATATTATGGTTCTAATTGTGTTATTTTTAATCATTTCACTGTAATTTAGGATTTCTTTGTTTCATATCAGTTCTTCTCCGTCATAAATGTTTTTTTT
>NW_007578811.1:212497-259943 GCF_000690725.1 Stegastes partitus | reverse complement strand
AATAATAATAATAATAATAATAATGATTAGTTAGATAGCTAGTGCTACAGCAGGCTAATATAGCAAAAAAACTACTAGCACAACATCAAAATCTGCAAGTTAGATAACTAGCGTGACAGCAAGCTAATGTAGGATTATGTGATTAGCGCAACATAAATCCCTCTAGTTAGCACTACAGCAAGCTAATACAGCATAGCATTATTTGTTTAACATAGTTAGCTAGTTAGATAGCTTATGGTACACCAAGCTAATATAGCATAACATTATGAGTTTAAAATAAGTCAACTAGTTAGCCACTTGTGCTACACCTAGCTAATGTAGTGTTATGTAACTAGCTAAACATAAAGTACCATAGTTTGTGCTACAGCAAGCTAATATAGCATAACATTATTAGCTTAACATAGTCAGCTAATTAGATAGCTTAAGGTACAGCAAACGGATATAGTAGTATGTGATTAGCTTAGCATAAATCCCTCTAGTTAGCACTACAGCAAGCTAATATAGCATAATATTACTAGTTTAATATAAGCCAGCTAGCTAACCGCTTGTGCTACACCAAGCTAACATAGTACAACGTTATTAGCTTAACATATTCAACTAGCTAATTAGCTTAAGGTACACCTAGCTAATATAGCATGGCGTTACTTGTTTAAAATAAGTCAGCTAGTTCGCCTTTCAGACAGATGATAATAATCAATATTTTTACTGCTGTTCATTTTTCTCTTTTAGATGATGGTGATCAATATTTATCAGACGTCTAAAATGCAGTTTTGAAAACATCGATGTCCACTTCTAACGAATAATCTGTAAAAACGTATAAATCTGAACAGCAGATGTGTTTAATCGTGAGTGAGAAGTAAAAACTCTGACGTTAAGCCTCTGACTGCAGTGTTTGCTCACAGACACATCGTTTTGTGATGACGGTAAATCATCATCATTAAAGTCCAGCCACAGCCGGAGCTGGAGGCTGAACTCTGCAGCTCGCCGTCCAGCCTCCAGCATCCTCCACCATCACCGCTACGAGGCCACCAGACCTCTGACTGAATCTGAACTTGGCGGCTTTCCCCCAGCGTGACGTTAAAAAGCCCCACCGGCTAAACTTTGACCCGTCACACTTTTACGACGCCTCGCTCGGTGCAGCCACATGATTGGCCGGACGCTTCCTGCTTCACCTGTTCAGAGCAGACGATTGGCCGGTCGCGTGTCGCACCACTCGCCTCTGGGCGTCACTTTTGGGCTTCTTCAGGTGCAAAGTCTCGTCATTATAACATCTTTGGCACCAAGAACGAGGCCGTCGCATGTGTGAAGACGGTTTTTCTGTTTGTGTTGAACTCACGTCCTCTAGATGGGATCACGTTGATCCGTTTGTCTGTCAACGGGTCGAACGGAGGCGGCTTGAAAATGTTGCATAAAAATAAGGGTTTTAGAAGCAGTTTGGTCGTATTTCCAACAGAAAATCTGTAAAACAACAGATGAAACGGTACGACAAAGACGTAAAATAACCACAAGGACCAAAACAACTGGAAAAGAGACGCTGCAAAGTGACCATGAATGACCACAAACTCATGGAAACGTACACAAAAGACACGTAAAATTACCGCAATGACGCCCAAAACCGCTGCAAATACACGAGAAGTGACCACAAAGAGACACTAGATGACCATAAAGTCGTAAAAAGGCTGTAAAGTCACACAAAAGTCCCACAAGGACACAGAACCCGACCAGACTTATGACAAACAGACACCAAACAGCTGCCGTTCATCAAACTCTTCTTATATTAAACTATTAAACGCGTCCTGAACAAGTCCTCTGTCGGGGTTTCCAGTGAAGAACTTATTGATTTCCCTCGCGGCTCGTTTTCTGCCAAATCAAACTGTTGGTTTTTACTTTCTGACAAATGAAGCAGAAACAGCTGGAACAGATGTTCCCCCGAAACTAAAATGTTTGACTTTTAATTAGCCGGCTGAGCGACCGGAGGACAGACGGCGGCTGTTTAAAGAAGACGCTCGTCTGACTGTCCTGTGTTCAGTGTTAATATTGAATCGCAGCGCGTTAACGAGAGCTGACGGCCTTTTAATTAACTTCATCACAGAACACAGGAAGTCACTCATCAGTCCTCCTGCTCCATAGTTTGTGTTTGTGTTTGGGGATAAACTCTTAGTTGTAGTTGCTGTTAAGCTTATATTGAAGTAATTCGTTTGGTCAGTTGGTCGGCAGGATTACGTTCATGCGTGAAGTAGCCGTTGTAAAGCCAGTTAAAATACACAAAAAAAACACATAAAAGGACCACAAGTGTGCACAAAATTAGTAGAAGCCATAAAAGAACATGAGACAACTGCAAAGGGACTAAAAGTTTCCTAAAAGAGGCACAAACTGGCCTCAAAAACACGACAAATGACCACAAAGTGACACAACATGATCCTAAAAAGGCACAAATGGACATAAAGGGACATCAAATGCCCACAGAGACACTAAAAGACCACAATTAACTACTGAGAGACACAAACGGCACCAACGACCACAACTTTACCATCCGCTGAATTCATTTGCTCAGTAATAAGTTAGTTTCATGGACTCAGGATGACTTTGGGCTCTGAAAGCGTTCGCCGTCGGGTTTTTAGGAGAAGTTTCACCTTAACGTTACTGGACGTCTGCAGCCGGTTTTAACAGCAGATAGAAGTCAGTTCATGCAAATGCCGCCGAGGCCGCTGGACGATTTGAATACAGGACTGATGGTGAGGAGCTCCATGGACGCCTCGGCTTTACAACACAACATAAAGTATACGACTCCATTCATGCCAGCAGCGGGTGTGATTTGGTGCAGCTGAATCATTCAACGTGTTTCTGAGCACTGGAGCCACAGTTTTGAAACTATTTACACAGTTTATACGTCACGTCTTTACCTTAGCGAGCTATTTATTAGCATTAACGAGCTAACCATCTACCATTGGTTTAGCTAGCTCATACATTTAGCTGATCATTTAATCCATTATCTGACTTATTTATGACTTTTTAAACCATTCGACCCAAGATTATGGGAAAATATGACTCTTAGCAAAGTACTGAATCGATTATTTTAACCATTTATAATATTTAACTAACAATTTACTACTTTTAGCTAACTGTTTAAACTATTGACATTTTTAAGCAAAATAATGGATTACAAGAGCTAGCTGAGCGCGCTAGTTAGCTAAACTGACCGGCTAGCTCAAAGTAATACTCGTCTAAAAATAATGGGTCAAATATTTGTTCATAATGTGTTGAGTCTGTTTATATATTCAGATTTAACTAATTATATTACTTCATTTGACAAAAAAAAACACGACTCTTTAATTTATTACATTTAGCTAACTACTCTTTTTTTTTTTTTAATTTTTTTTTTTTCTTTTACTGTAGTGAACATTTAATCCAGTGTTTCTGCCCAACCGTTACCAGTATTAGGACGTATGAATTGTTAATCAGATGGACGTAGCTAATCGTTCTCACACTGCGTCCAGTCTTTATGCTAAGCTAAGCTAAGCTAAGCTAAGCTAACCTACATCAACCTCTTGTGGTCTCTAAACGCTCCACCTCCAGCTTGGAATGCAAACCAGGTCTTTTAAGTGTATTACGTGTTTTTTCAAACCTGGTTCTGTTTCTGTGTTTTGCAGACGGAAAGACGCGAACCAAAGACAAGTACCGGGTGGTTTACACCGACCACCAGCGGCTGGAGCTGGAGAAGGAGTTCCACTACAGCAAATACATCACCATCCGGAGGAAGGCGGAGCTCGCCACGGCGCTCAGCCTGTCAGAGAGACAGGTACGCAAACTCTTCACATGACGCTAGCTGCTAGCCAGGCTAGCTGATCACCGGGTGGATTGTTGTGACATCTGGTTTCAATAACTTTGGTTTCTTTTCATCTAGTATCAGCATCAGAGACGTTTCTTTCAGCTTCAGCTGCATGTTGTTAATTAGCCAACGAGTTTGTAGTCGTGGTCGACGTTTCACTGGAGCTCCTCAATAGCTACCGGTGGCTTCTTGGTGCTAACTGAGCGCTAGCGCCACCTGCTGCTCAGCTGCAGCTCCTACCAGCTCAGAACATGGAAATCATTTTGAGGCACAGAATTGGGGCTTAAGTTGAATTTTCTTTTGCGAATTTCTGTCAAATTTGGTTAAAATTCGTTCCTCCTGCTCCCACGTGACCGGTCGGCTTCAGTCGTGTGTTTTCACATCGACTCTCTGCTCCGGTTCGTCCAGCTGCAAACCAACACCAAAGCATACAAACAGTCATGAACGGGACACAAAGAAGAGACCGAGTCGTTACAAAGACCCACTGAGAGACAATAATTAACCACAGCGACACAAAATGGCCTCAAAATATTGAAAACGCCCAAAATCACACATTAAACGGCCAAACAGAGACGGGACATGACCCCCAGCCACTAAAGCGAGCTTCAGTTTTCTCTCTTCCCGTCTGATTTTTGCTGCAGCAGCCTGATGAGAAGTCGTCTCTTTGTGCACATAAATGAATTCATGTTGTAACCGTCTCTCTGCTCAGGTGAAGATCTGGTTCCAGAACCGCCGGGCCAAGGAGCGCAAGATCAACAAGAAGAAGCTCCAGCAGCCGGCCTCCTCCACGACCACGCCCACGCCTCCCACCGGCGGCGGTGGTCTCCACGGAAACGGCGGCAGCAGCGTCGCCATGGTGACGAGCAGCAGCGGCGGCAGCAGCAACGGCCTGGTGTCTCCGTCTCTGGCTCTGAACATCAAAGAGGAGTACTGAGGACAATGTCGGGGTTCTGGACTAGAAACTGAAGCCGCCTCCTACAGACGACAGAACATTTGAGAAAACGTCGACGGACGACGTTTCAGCAGTCGGACTTTTGTCGCCGATGACTCTGACTCACGATGAGACTCTCAGGCTGCAGAAAGAAGCTCAGCCTGTTTGAAAGGCTTCTTAAACAGGAAGATCCATCGTAGAACATCTCCATCTGATGGAGCGGCTTTGGTCTGAATATCTTAGTAAACGTTCAGCTTCACTTGAGCTGCAACAAGTAGATGATGCTGACAACACGCTTGTTTTTAACTCTAAAGTGACTTAAAAGGGAAAATTTCAGGGTGAATCCAGCTTCCACAGGTTTGTTAGTAGCTTCAGCGCTTCCTTCACGTCCCTCCACACATGCTGGACTCCTCCAGATCCTCTGATCCGACTTTAACTGCAGACTGTGAAACAACGAGCGTCGTTCTGCTGCTGATCGCAGAAGCTCCTGGAGGACTGAACCATCAGGAGCTCATCGTCTCACCAGCGTTCTGAAATCGTTTGTTTTCTCCTGTCAGCTCTAAACACCACATTACCCATGATGCTCTGCTGCCGGTGAAGCCCGTCGGCAGTAAATCAGCACGTTTGGATTCGTGTGAAGCGACCAAATTGTAAAGTCAGGCTGAGAATCCCTCCGTCATGTTCTCCAAAGACGTTCACGTCCACGTCGCTTTGACCTTCTAATCAAAACTCAGATGTTTTCTAACACAGTCTTCAACATTTTGGGCTGAAGGACACGACAAACGAGACTTCAGGCACCTTAATAAGTCTTTGGTTGGTGATTCGGTTTCTGGGCGTCGGGTTTAAACAAACTTGGTTCCAGTTTAGCTTCAACATCAGACAGAAGAACCAATAAAATCTGTAAAGACGGCAGAGTTCAGGGCTTGTTGTTCACGGCGCTACGCACATAAAATAGGATTGAATTGAATTATCAGTCAAACAATGAGAAACCAGGAGACGTGGATCCGACACCACGGCTCACTGATGAAACAACAGCAAGACGCGTTCGTCCAAAACAAAACCACAACGAAGAGACACGACCAGAGAGAGAAACCGACTCAAACAGAGAAGAAACGAGTGAACGGACACGGAGCCGGTCGACTCTAACGGACCTCAGTGGTGGTTCTGGGTTTTGTTCAGAAAGTCGAAACTTGGTCAGGGATCAGCAGGAAGGAACCGAGTCCAAACCTAAAGTCCTGCCGAACCCCAACGAGGTGACGAACACAACCGAGCACAGAACCGAGAACCAAGCGTGCAGAACCCGGAACAGACGAGGTGGAGAAGGAAGGAGAACGGGCCTCTAACTGATCAGGAGACAGGACGACCGGATCGGGAAAAGAGGAACAAAGAAGGGAAGTAAAAACACAAGCAGCACACGAGGAAAGAGGATTTCAAAATAAAACAGGAAGTAGCTGAAAACGAATAATGTTTTAGGAACGCTCCACTCCCACAGACAGCCGGGTTATAGCGACTTAACATCCTGTAATTAGGAGCTTCGTACGTTGATTCATGACTAATTTAGACGTTAAACGATGCCTGTGTGTTGCTGCTGTGGAACGTTTTCATTCCTCACATCAAGACCTCTGTTCAAGTTATTCACCGACATCTCTGCTGAAACTGTCTCCCATCAACACACAGACGCCTTAAACGCCGCAGAAACAAAATCTAAGTCTGCATCTAACTGAGACAGAGCTGAAGGCCCAGAGCCGCTCTGTGTAGGTCACATATGAAAGGTTTGGAGTCTCCAGCAGAGATAACGGGTTCAGCTGCAGTCATCAGGTCAGTCGGTTCTGCAGGCAGATAAAAGGTGTGAACAGTTTCCTGCACCTGAGGCCGTAAAACCTGGAATCAGACTTCTCCTGAGAACACGGCGGGTTTGAATCCAGATGAGAGCAGCGATCGCTTCACGCTCGTAATTCGTTTAATCTGAAGTCCGACTAAAACCGAAGCAGCTTCCAGAAGTCGAGTGTTTCAGGGCTGAGTTTCGTTTTTGATTAACATGCTGATTATTCTCTGAAGAAGATAAACGAGTGTTGGTCCACGAGGCAGAAGAGCTTCAGGTTCACATCAACGGCCATGAAATTAACTTTAATCGTTCAGAGAGGTGCTGATTAATAATCTGTTGATCCACGAATCATCTGCCTCCAAACTAAGGTCAAGTTACGACAGATTCCCGCCGTCTGGTTTCCTGTGTGGAGGGACGGCTTCAGTAAATCACAGCCGGACGTTTTTCTTCCTCAAATGTCGTGTAAATGTTCATGATTTCAGCCGTCACACTTCATCACGTGTATATTTTCAAATGTAATTTGTATTAAAAGAGAAAAAAAGGCTTTAAGGTAAAGCTGATCTTTTCATTGTGTTGTTTTTTTTACGCGCCGCCGGCTTCATCTGACTGTTGGATGAACGTGTTTTTATGAATTTACTGTCTGGGTGATTACAGGTAACAAGGTCAGCTCAACATAAAACCCACCACACGCGCTGTGGCTTATATAAAGCAGTTGCATAAACATGAATCCAGTGGAAGTAAGATAAGAGCAGCACTGATCTGGGACACGTTCTGAATGAAAACAGAAATAAATGCATCGTTAAGCCACAAACTCATTTGTTTCATTAACAAGCAGCTGAATCACACAACGCTGAACGTCAGCGCGTTTCCAACATTTCCTGCTTCATAAAAGCTGACAACAAATACAGAAAACACACTTTAAAACACAAAGACGGCGCTCAGGAGGAGCAGCAGCCATCTTTAATTATCACTGAGGAGCTGAAAACCTGGAACCTCAGCGAGCAAAGTCTCGTTTCTACTCTGAGAAGCAACACGGCGCCTTAAACACACATCTTCATGGGTAATGTCAGATGATTGTAGCGCTATTTAAGCAACCTTTGGGGTCACGTATAAACTCAAGTCACACACACATAAATGTGTATTTATTTGCTAAGTGATGCAGCAGTTGAGGTGTGGTGTCCAAAGGTTGGAGAGGAGCGCTGGGCAAACAGAGCGGGATCCTGCTATCTGCTGCGGTGTGTCCACATCCAGACCTTTGCCTCCAGCAGCGCTATCTTAACGCTGATAGACTATCAGCAGAGTGACTCAGTCAGTGACGGGAAAAGAGACGCATCTTGAACTTGAGGCCTTGAGCGGACGCTGCTTCAAAGCAAAACTGATGCAGAACGTTTAGGTGCATCTTCCACCTTCACAGCTGCTGTTCCAGTTTCTACATTCATCTGCTCGAGTATCACAGATGATCTGGACGTGGTTTTGCTTCCAAACAGAAACTTGTATGTTAAATAAAGGGGCCCGAGGATCGAGCCCTGTGGAACTCCACATATCACTTTATTTCAACATCTTGTTTTTGTTTGCCTGATTTTTATACACATTGATTTTCTTTTTGTCTGGCTGCCAAAGTCCTGATGAAAGAAGGAAAATAAATAAATCTACCCACCTGCAGACATTTAATTTTGTTCCATCAAGTAGTTTGACTTCATTTATGTTCAGACTTTAACACGTGAAGGATCTGCAGACTCAGTGGATGTTTCCAGGACATTCATGAGTGTTGTTGTCCAACTAGAGACATTGAAGACGAGCTATGGAAGATTCAAACCTGCTGTTCATTAACATGTGACTCTGAGCGTTAAGCTAACTTCACATCATTTGTTCATTGCAGAGGTTCAGGAGAATGTCGTTCAGTGGGGCAGTTATCATGAGCTCCAGGCAGCTTTCAAAATAAAAGAGACTTTTACATAAATCATTAAAAAAAAATGTTTTCAATCTGACCAAAGTTAACCTCACGGATTAGCCTTGGACGGACATTTTGCTAACGGCACCGGTGACGCTGCACAGCCTGACTGCACCTCGTCATCATTCTGCTGTTGGGCCTAAAATGTTCTGGCTCGTTTTATTTCTTTAAACCAACCACAATGCGTTCAGCAGAACTAACCGAAGAATGCAGCTTCAGTGATGAGAGGGTTTGTTTTAGTGGAACATTTGCAGGGAGGCAGGATCTGTCACCAGAACCAGTCCCGGCAGATCCAAATCCTCATGTAGTAACTTGGACGCTTTGATTGCTGCAAGAGATTTTGAAAACAGTTTTTTTTTTTTAAAAAACACCAATGATGATAGAAAATATGCACAAAATGACTCATAGTTTGTCAAAAACAATCTAAATGTTGTCCAAAGAGATTTAAACTAGTTCTGGTGACACACATTTGTCCAAATTATTAGAATTTGGTCATAATGAACAAAATGAGTTAAATTGAAGTGACTCCATTCTTAGCGTCCAGGATGACTTGCAGCCGGATGCCGGGCCTGTCGGACAGCTCTGTGCTGAACAATGTGGATCCTGTCGCTGCATGTGCAGTGAAATCCGACAGGAAACCTACGTTTTATTCCTGTGAACAGAGATCCACGTTGTCAGTAGCAACAGCTGCACTCGCGTCTCATTTTTGGGTAAACAGACGGTAATGAGCGCGGAGCCGCCCGCTCGCTGCCTCTTCACCGCCATAAAGTTTATTAGGGGGTGGATGCAGTAAAAATGGCTTCACCACAGAGACGCAGACATGTTTGTTGAGGAGGCGTGATGAGCTCTGATAGCAGCGATGGACGGCAGCCGGAGGAGTTTGGACGTGTGGAGATGAAGACGTTCAGCTACGAGCCACAGAAATGTCTGAACTCAAAACCAGGCTCACTGTGTTCAGCTGTCAGGGATAAAACCACTGAAACAAGACGAGATTATTGTTTAATAAATGATCCCAGCTTGAGGTTATCTTTATAATGAATGTTGGGCAAATACAACTTAGTGCTGGAAATGCGTTTAGACCGCAAAGAAGTTCACTTTACAAGATTAGACGTACTTTTTAAAGTTTGCTAATTGTTATTAATTATCCACATCCATCACTTCATTTCTGAAGTAGCCATAGTATGGATGAAGAATTATCATTTATATGTTAATGCAGCAACTATGACCATAATCTCATCACACCAGTATTGTTGTGTACATGAGTGTGATGTCAGCGTTAGAAAAGGCAGGAATTTGGTTTTAATTTGCACACAAATCCAAATTTTATAAACATATATGTTGCAGCGTCGTTTATATGGAATTTATATATTAGCACAAAACTTAGCTCGACTCACATGGAGTTTATAAAAGGAACAGCTAATGTTTTGTTTTGATAGTTTTAAGCTCTAAAACATCTCGTGACCATCTTTTGTTCTGTTGGATGTATTTTAGTGGCGTTGTGCTAATTTTTTAACAGAACAGTTAAGCAGGTAATAACAGCAAACGACAACACGCTAACATTAATATTAGCTTTAATATAGGTTAGCCACAGATGCTAAAGTCCCTTTAAATGGTGAAGTTTTTGTTCTCAGTGATTTATAGGTGGCAACAAGCTAGCAGCACAGTTAGCTAGCTGCTGTCCTGCTCATCCTACATTATGACAGTCATATGAAAAGTCAGATTTGTTGGTTTATTGTCCATCTCCTGTTATATTAGCATTATTTCAGTGTTGCTGTGCTAATATTTTGATTTAGCTTCTAATAACAGCAAACGACAACATGCTAACATTGATGTTAGCTTACTTATGGGCTAATCAAAATGCTAAAGTTACTTTAAATATTGACATTTTGAGGCTTTGGGTGGTTTAAGCCTCAGCCTGCTGGTTTTAAGGTCTTCAGGGAGCTAATTGTTTGTATGTGACCAGGTAAAAATGTGGGTTTTTAAAACCACATTTCATAAACATATAAATCTATATTCTACATCAGAGTGTCAGTTACGTGCGTTTTGCAGGCTGTTAGAGGACTGACCTAATTTACACTTCATGTTTTTAAAGAGAGTTTAAAGGCTCGGTGGTAAAATTACAGAAGCCAGAAGAATAAAGTTTTATGACTCCACCGCTGCACAGAAACAGATTTAGCGCTACAAGAAGCTAAAACACGTCATGAACCAGGCTTGGTGCTGATCCGTCCTCTCTAAGCCATCGTTCTGTCCCTCCTCGGCTGCACTGGGAAGTGTTTTTATGGCGTCTATCTGCTGTCTGCGTTAATGAGGAACAACATCCTCGTCTGTTATCTCTGAGGTCAAATGTTCAGCTGGCAGCCGGTCGGAGGCCCGAGCAGGATGTAAAACAGGCTTCAACTGATTATCGCTGAACTTATACAACCTGAACGGCGTCTTTTAAATGTAAACCTTCCTCTTTGTTTGTGAGCAGACATTATTAATATCTGCTATTATCAGTCCTGGGAACATGCGATCAAACAGCAGAGGCTCCCGCGGCGGGGCGGCCGCCATTTCAGGACTCTTCTAAACAAAATGGCCGCCAACAAAACGCCACGGCGGCGGACAAACGGCTCAGACGGAAGGCTTCAGTCTACACTGGAATAAAAAACAAAAACAGTCTGAATGACCCTCTTTCATTTTCCTGCGCGTTGCATCGGTTTCACCTAAATGCTGCTCGTGTTCGTCAACAGACGTAATAATTAGTGCAAATAAAAGGAAACGACAACAACGTGAGCAAATAACTCTCGCCGGCGTCCATAAAGCGAATCGTCCCGCTCAGCAGCAGCTCGTCCACACTTATACAGCCGCCTGTTTATGGGCCATTTTACCATAAACTTTCATTTACAATATACTTACTGCCCCTAATACGCCCCTGCATCGGCCACATTGATTGTGGATAAACAGTGGAGCTGTAAAGGAGCAGTGCTGGAACGGTGGAGCGCCGTAAAGGCCGATAATACTGAAGACTACCGGTATTCCCCCGAAGAGCCCCGTAAAGCCTGGAGGTCCTCAGAGAGTCACCGAGGCTGAGAGCAAATACTGAAAAACACACACAATAAAGAATAACTGGCCAATGAGATATTTAATCAGAAACAGAGAATTAATTCAAAGAGGAGGAGAAAAACAAACGAGACAATTAAAAGATGAAATTATCCCATTTAAAGACAAATTCTACCGTATTTATAGAGAAAACAATGAATAAATAAATTAAAGTCAGCAGGTTTTCTTCACTCTTCATTTCCTGTTTAGGAGTAAAAAATAAACACTGAAGCTGAATAAAAACCTAAAATATTAAATAATGTGTTCATTCATTAGAATCAAACAACAAGCAGCAGATTTTAATCAGCTTCAGTCAATGACATGTGATCCTAAATACATCCAGAGAAATTAGACGATGAAGATGTAAAATATTTAGATTTGTAGTTTCACTAATAAACATATAATTCATGGAGGAAAACACAGAATGAGTTTAAATGAGGTTTAGTTTTTATGAACACACAGAGAGGAGGAGGAAAGTAAAAACTGACGCTCAAAAGATAAAATAATCAGATTGTTCAAACGTTAAACGAATTCTACGATCTCTGGAGGAACTAATTCTATTTACTGTATTATTGATTTTCTTATGATTCTTTTCTTCACAGCGAATAAAAACTCAGTCATTCACATTTTCAGTTTCAACACTAAATATTTTGATCATCTTTTAGGATGAATCGTTGAACGGCAGCAGATTCTCAGTGCTCTGTGTTACTGGATAAATGTTTATTTTGAATGTGGATCTGTCATTAAAATGGCAGCTGATGGATCTTTGTTTCAGGTTTAAGCGTGTTTTATGGACAGATGACAGTCGGTCAGCGTCACACGGTGAAGCCCCGTTAACCCACATCAGCGCTTTATCAGCCTTTCAATTAACTCCACTTTGTACCGTCGTCTACACATTTTACTGCTTTTAATTATAATTTTACTGCCTTATTGCACATGTCTCGCTGTTTACAGGGTTATTTCTGTCGTCCTATAAAATATAATCAATAATAAATTAGAATTTAGAGTAAATAAACATTAACTTTACAACTTAAATAAAAATCAGATTAAACCAAAGCAGCTATAAGATCCTGATTAATGCCGAAATGATCAAACAAAAAGAAATGGAAGGTTCATATGAAAATAAACTGTAGAAACAAGTCGACCTGTATATTATATTATATATGTGTGTGTGTGTGTTTTAATCTGAACACCTCATTGACTTTGTTCAAGTTGGAGGAAGGTTCTGAAAACGTTCAACTTGTGTTTGACGTCCTGACTTCCTCCTAAAGTCACGTTTCATAAGCGTTCGTCAAGAAACTCTAATTTAACGTTTCACTGGTTCAGAAAACAGATTTTTAAACCTGACATGTCGTCTCCTTGTCTTTGTTTACTTTCCGTCTCTGAGACTTTGGGCTCGTGAAAACTCCCACAATGCAGTTCTGCTTTATTTGCTTCATTATCAGCTGCTGTGGGACAAAAAGAAGAAGAAGAAGTTTGTGTTCGACCATAAATATTAGAACAGCGAATAAACGACACTCGCCTGACAACAGAAACTCTACGTTGATCTGTGTGTCAGGGTTTGTTTGTTTGTTTGTTTTGTTTTTTTTAGGGAATTAAAGGTTAATCCCACATTTTATCTTTATTTATTCTGGATGCAGAAACAGTCCTGCAGGAAGAAAGAAGCTTTTTTTTTTCTCAGACTAGCCGCCTGATTGGCTGGAGATTTTCCACGTTGTTGGTACAAAGCAGATGATTGGCTCTTTGTGGCGAGGGGCGGGGCTTAGAGCCGCCATCTTTGGAGTTGGGTAATTCTCCCTCAGATTATTTTAATTTCCATCCGTGATTGTTCTACATTATTTAAACGGATTACTTGGATTTATTTGATTTTTATTTTTAATCTCATCATTTAATTTTTTTTCTCATTATTGCAATGTTTTATTTCATAATTTCACTTTTTTTTCTCGTACTCTTAACTTTCTCTTCCATGTTTTGTAGTTTCTGTGCCATGATTTTACCTTTTCATCTCTTGTTTCAAACTTTTTGTCTCATCATTTGTACTTTTACTTTTTTTTTTTTTGGTTTGTTGTTGCGCCGATGAGCCTCAGAACGACTCGAGGAACACGACCAAGAGCTCGCGGTGTTGACGCAGGATGTGCTGGAACAAGCGTGGACCCGACCCCACAGGACCCCTCAGAGGTCCGCTGACCACAGTTTGAGCAGCGTTCTTGACTTTTATCTTGACAGTCGTGCAGCTATGTCACAGTTTGTTAGAACTCGTATCAACGGTCGTTTAAGTCGCGCTTTTCTACGTCTTCGTAAACATCCGTCTAATCGGATTAACGAGGGAAACGAGGTAATAACGAGGACAGCGGTTGGTGTCATGGAGCCGATGGAGCTCAGAACAGCATCAGAACATCGTTTCATCGTGTGTTCCTGCTTCGGTCGCTGCAGCCGTTATCTGGCTCATTAAAGCCAGTGTGCCGCCTCACCTTTCCCCTCGTTAACCTTCGTCCTGCTGCTGATAGCAGGTTTCAACACCACGTCCAGATTCCAAGTTCATGTTTGGCAACAGATGAAGAAACACAAAAAGACTTCTTCTTCTTCTTCTTCTTCTTCTTCTTCTTCTTCTTCTTCTTCTTCTGTCTCTGTGGCCGTCTGTAGAACCACAACACGTAGAGCTGCACGACTCAGCGCTTCAGTCATTTTTTGAACAGAGACGTCCGTCAGATTCAGGATGTGAACGGAAAAAGTGACGTTTAAAGATAATTTCAACCTTTAATCTGATCATTGGAGCTTTTTATTCCACAAGTTTATTGTTTTTTGTCTCAAACTTGACGTTTCTTTCTCATATTTTTACTTTAGCGCTCATCATTTTGGTTTTTTATCCAATAATTTTATCTTTTTCATTAAAATCATTTCTTTTCTCACCATGTTTTTGCGTATTTGTCTCATAACTGTACGTTTTTATTCAGGATTTAAACTAGAACTCATTTTCTTCTCATAATATAAACTTTTAGCTTCCTAACTCACTCTTTCATCTTTTTATCTCATTATTTGAACTTTTAAAAAAATGTTATTTCAATATTTATTAAGAACGTTTTTCTCGTAACTTCTTTAGTTTTAGATCAACTTCCAGCTTCTGCTCTTTAACTTTCTCATTGATGTTTTTGACATTTTATTTTATATTCTTGGATTTTGACATTTCCTCTCATTGTTTTTATTGTTTTCTTATATTTTAGTCAAACTTTCAGCGCCGTGTCTCGTGATTTTCATTTCATCGTCATAAATCTGCTCCAGCACCGGTGAACATTCAAACCGCCGCCGTGAGGCCACGCTTCAGCCTTTCCTTCAGGTCAGCATCACCTGCGTGTGTCTCGTCTACGTGTCGCGGCTCTACGCGGCCGTTAAACGCCGTCAATCGTTAACCAATGAAAAAGTAAAAGGAAGTCCCGGAGCTGCGGGTTCGTCACCTCGGCTGGAGGTTTACGGCCTCGTCGCCGTGTCCTCGCTCTGACCTCGTCGCTCTGGATCCACGGTCTCTGCGTGTTTGGAGTCCAGAGAGACGGAACCATCAGATCACGGTTTGGTTCAGAGGCCGAGGTTCTGGTGTTTGGCTCTTTTATCTCCTCAGGTTCTTGTTTAAAGTCCTGCAGCTCTGAGGAACCAGAACATGAAGCAGCAGAACTCAGAGACGATTCTGTCAGCAGGACTCAGAACCGTGGAGACCAGAGAGAAGAACCAGACAGAACCCAGTTGACTTGATTTGTCAGTAGAACAACAGAAGCTGGACTCATTTTCTACCGTCGAGCATCGACTCAAACTATTCAACTATTTCTGGCTCGAACTGGTTTCGTCTCCTCGCTGCTCTGAAAACTCTCGGCTGATTTTATTTTCTAGAGCAGTGGTTCTCAAAGTGGGGGTCGGGACCCCCATGGGGGACCCAAGATAATTCCAGGGGGTCGCCAGGTCATTGTAAAAAAATAAAAATAAATAAAGGCTCCATTTATCACATAAATGTGCATCAGGGCTGTCAACATTAAACGTGTACACTTCCTCCTCCTCCTGCTTCAGACTGATCTGATTATATGATTTTATTATTTTTCTCTTTCTTCAATTACTTTTTTTTGTTTTTATATTTTTTTTGTTTTCATTTGTTCAAAATAGATTCAATTTATTCATTTAAAAAAAAAAAAAAAAAAAACTACCGTGTCAATGTGAAGAGTTCAATCTGTGGACGTTAGTTTTAACTCATTAATGGACAAAACAACAGAGTTCTTACTGATCACATGTTAAGAATTCAAACTGGGGGTCTCGGTCAAAACGTTGGAGACCCGCTGATGTAGAGAATCTGGTTTGTTAAATCAGACGTGCAGAATAAAGGGATCTTGACTAGATCTCACATTTCTGAGCGTACACACATGTTCAGTTTGTCGTAAAGTTGATTCTTCTTCCTGCTTCTGGTGAAACGTTTCAGAGATGTTTAAAGTACAACGTGTAGTTCTGAGAGGTTTCCACTGAGCAAGAAGCCACCAGACGTCTGTGTTCTTATTTAATGCTGAACGCCGCTAACAGCATTTCTACACAGATCTAGTTTCCCTCCAGAGGCCCAAATATTAACGAGTTCATCTGGTTGAACACAGTCTCAGTTAAAACATAAGAAGAGTTTTTTGTTCATGACTGTGAGAGCAAAACCCAAACACTGATAAAATCACTGATTCTCAGCATTAACTTAGTCGTCACTGATCCTTCTGAGCTGGTTTCAGTTTGTCAGTAACGTTTATTGATTCTTCCAACAGCCGTCATTAATATTTCTCCAGCAGCAGCTTATCTCTGCTGGATGCGTTGTGGATAAGTGGAGCTGTGTTGTAAACTTCTTCTGGTCGACTCGTGTGTGGCTGGTTTTCTGTCTGTCGACCCGTCGGTGGGTTTTGGGTTCAGTGGTGTCTCTGAATCTGAACCCTGAAATGCTGCTGATCCGCTTGTTGATGAAACCTGAAGCTCAGAGCAGCCGCTGATCAGCAGCCTGTTGACTGATGGACGCTTTCTGTGATTCGCTCCAACACATGAAACACATGAAAGCAGCCGCCGCCTGCTGGGAGGATATTAGTCATGTAGACGGACAGAAATGTGTTTACACAGCCGCTAATGGGGACAAAGAACAAGTCTGATCACCTCAATCACATTCATACAGTCGTGGACAAACATTTACAAACACTTGTAGAAACCACGAATGTTGTTCAGTCCTGAGCTTCTGATGAAACAATCCTGTGTTTTGGTTCTTTCATAGATTTATTGAAGGTCTTCTGGAGACAAGACAGAATCTTTTGGGCCATAAATAAACAAACAAAGATGCTAACATCTGGTTAAACGTCCTCCTCAGTCGGGTTCTTCTGGTTCCGTCCACCAGCTTCTGGTCCATCTCTGACTCCTCTGGACAGAACCGCTGCAGTTCAACTAAACTTGTCGTCTTTCTGACTCAGACTTGTTCCTTCATCAGTCCACAGGTTCTGGATGGTTCCAGTCAGGACTTTGGGGAGACCAGTCTAGAACCTTCATTCCAGCCTGATGGAACCATTTCTTCACCACTTTGATGTGTGTTTGGGCTCATTGTCTGGTTGGAACATCCACCTGTGTCCAAGATCAACCTTCTGCTGATGGTTTCAGGTTTTCCTGAACAACCTGGAGGTGATCCTCCTTCTTCTTCCTTTGGTCCATCTACTTTGTGTAAAGCTCCAGGTCCACTGGCAGCAGAACAGAACCAGAGCATGATGCTGCCACCTCCATGCCTGATGGTAGGTCTGGTGTTCTTGGGGTTAAAGGCCTCACCTTCTCTCCTCCAGACATGGTTCTGCTCAGTGTTGGTTCCATCTGACCAGAACTTTCCTCCAGAAGGCCTTTTCTTTGTCCATGTGACCAGCAGCAGACTTCAGTGGAGCTTTAACTGACAAACACGTGTCCAGAAAACCTTTAATAAATCTGTTAAAGAACCAAAATGCAGGATTGTTTTTGTGACAAAGGTTCATGTTTCAGTGACTCTCGTGATAAACGTGGTGTCTACAGGTGGATGGAAGCTTCTACAAACACATTTAGCCACAGATATATGTTTAGGTCTTCTGTCAGACGTCGGTTTAACCTCCAGAAGTTAATAAAAACACCTTATTTAAGTCACATTAAAACTGTCATAAAAGCAACAACCTGCTCAGGATTTACTCTTCAGGAAATGAACCAGTCGGTTTAACGTCCTCTGAAGCGACTGAGTCACTGTTTGCTTTGTAATCATCTCATAATTCAAGAACTTTAGCGGCGCTTTAGTGACGCCGGAGGTCACCTGGAGGAGGGAGGCGGGGCCAGAGGTCACGACCCCCAGGACTCACACCTCCGATGCTACAATGCTAACTCCCCTCAAGCATGCTAACGGCTCCTCCTGCTTCCCGCCATCGTTTGCCCAGAGCCAGATCTACACAGATATACCAGCATGAATGTAGTTTGTGCATTTCAGTGTCACGTGAGGTTTTAATTCTGACCTCAGTTTAATCTCCAGGACGACTTCTCTCTTCTTTATGATTATTCAGGCCTGAAGCTGCTTCACTGGAGCTCATCGTTTAGTGTTTTGGAAAAGATTTATTTTATTATTTTCTTGATTAAACGACTGATTGTTTAGTTTTTAAAGCCAAGAGTGAAAAATATCTAATTATTTAAATTATTACAGATAAAGCAGGAAGTCAGGACGTTTCAATCTTTTACTGTTTATTTTTTGGTGCTTGATTAACTGTTTAATTCATTCACTCAGCATTTTATTGATCTTATAGGCATTTATTCAACAGTAAAAAGTGACATTTGTGTGTGTGTGTGTGTGTGTGTGTGTGTGTGTGTGTGTGTGTGTGTGTTTACGAGGCGGCTGTAAAGGTTAATCATTTTGAAAACGCTGCGTCCTGCCCGTACAGTGGAAGGTGTCGTGGTTCTCAGGGCTTTATGGCGACCGTGTGTGTCCATAAACGCTGCTGCAGGTAAACACAGCGACGAGCTCGTGAGTGATTTTGTTTTGTTAAAGTGTGTTTGGGGAGAAGATGGGCGGTGGGAAAACCTCCAGCGGCTCATGAAGTGCCTCCAGACAGGCAGCCGGGACACCAGCGGCCTCCATGTTGGACTGCTGAAGGTCAAACCGGCCGAGGCGACTCGAAACTGGGTCGAAAGTGAGCGAAGGCCCGGATTCATCTTCATGACCTAAAGTAGAGACGGAGAAATAATGAATGTCCACATCAGGCATCTGCATTTTTATAAACGGTGATTTGTTTGTGTTTGTTTTTGTTCAACGTCTGACTATAAAATTACAGCTTTTTTTTTTTTTTTAATTTATTTGATTTTACTGCTCTTAAATAATCCAAAATCTATTGATTTATTTTACAGGTAGTTGCTGCCATGTGAAACAAACAATATGTGCATTAAGACAAAGAGTAAGCATTAGTTTTACAGATTGTTCTGGTTAAATTATCGATGACATCTGGTGACATCACAGCTTTGATCATCTCAGGACTACAAACTGTGAGCGATTCACAGCTTCACCTGATGGTGGCGATGTGGTCTCACTGACACAACCAGAGGGACGTTTGTTTATCTGGTTTATTCATGCAAACCATGTTTCCACAGGAGCTTTCAGACCGTGTGTATACGTGCTGTCTGTGGATGGATCCATGGTTCTACTAGAACCCAGTCTCTGGTCACATTTCACCAGCTGTTGAGGCTCTAACATCAGCAGAACCTGATGTGGTGAAGCTGGACCAGACAAGGTTCTGGTTTGTGGATATCTGGACTAACTGTTGATGTGGATCATTGGTAGGAACCAGAACCTGGAGTTCACAGGTTCTGGACGTTGGTTTTATTAAGATTTATTAACGTTTATGTGCAGAAACTGGAAATTAAAACTGAGCAGAGAAACTGATGATGAATCCATTTAATACCTAAATATGGGATTATTTGTCACTGAATTGTTGTTTCCTGTTACTTTACGGTACTTTTTGCTCCACAGCAGCGATCTCACCGTTTTTCTGGTTGAAAGCTGAGCCGCTCATCTTCAACATCTGGATCCAAGACGTCTGTCTGAGACGAAGCAGCTAACGGACGTATTAAAGCTCCGAAAGGCCGCTTTTATAAATCAGATTCTCATTTCTTCCACAACGAAGTCTTCGCCTGCATCCAGCTGATGGACGTAGTTCTAAAGCCAGTTCTCCTCAAAACGACTCGAGTTTCTCTCAAAGACGTGACTTTTGTTAGTTTTTTCTTTTCTTTTTAAATTTATTGTATCAAAACCAGCTCATGAAGCACATGGATGGAGTCAGAAGGTTCCTGGTGAGATGAAACCAGCAGGAGCTTCAGTGTTTGAGGTTGTAGCGCCTCCTGCAGGTTTAAACTCTGACTTGGTTTGTCGCTATTTCCCTGAAGCTCTCTCACACCTGATAAAAATGATCATTATTCATATTTAGACCCTTCAGTAAGAACTCTTATGAACCTTAATATTTAAATCAGACGTGCATCGAACATTCAACTCATTATATAGCATTATTAGCATGAATGCTATCAATGATTACAGTTTACATCAACACAGACACTAGAGGAGTAACAGGGATGTTTTCTGTTGATGAGGAAACAGCACGCTGGTATTTTAACCCTTCGTTCTGGTATTTTTGCGTCCACACTTTGGGAAACAGCATCAACATTGTTGATTTATGGACCAAACAATTAATTGATTAATGAAGAAAACAATTCACAGATTAATCATCAGTTTTAGGTACGTGTGTGACTTTTATGGTGAAGATATTTTTGTGGTGAAATAAACAGAAGCATTCAAACCTTCCTGTTTCAACATGACGGTATCGGCCTGCTGCAGTACCCGCTGTCCGCCTGCGGGGGCAGCATCGAGCTCCGCGCTGAGACAGCAGCAGCAGAAGAAGACGCACAGGCGCTGCGGGAGAAATTAAAATGTCTGCTCCGAAAACCATCCCGAAAGACGCTCAGGTAACGTTCATAAGCGACACTCGTGGAGTTTAACCGGTGTTTAGCTGCAGTTTAGCTCCGCGCTGCTCCCGGTTCTGAGTAAAAATCGCCCTGAACAGCAGCAGCAGCAGAAGCCGGGGCGTTTGTGCAACACGTTAGCTCGCTTAGCTTAGCAGCTAACTTAGCATGTAGCTCTCCGTTCACAACAATAGCCAGCTAGCATGTTAGCCTAGCCGCTAGCCGTTAGCTCCGCGGTGTTTTGGTGTCGCCGTGAGTCGTCTGTCCACAGAGCGGCTTCTTTCTGCGGAATAATTCTGGATTTACGTCCGTTCTTCGTCGTGTTTCAACCCGACACACCGGGAGTTTGTTCGGAGTTAAAGCCGGAGGAGGTGTCGCAGTGAATCTGGTCTCTGGGTTCAGCACGAACCGGGTCAGTTGGTTCTGCAGCCTGCTGCTTCCTGGATCACAGTTTGGGTTGAATCACGGTGAAAACGGCGCAACGAGGCCACGGAGGAGCTCCGTCTCATCTAAAACCGTTAATTCAACACGTTTCTGACACGCAGCTTCAGAGACAAACATTTTAATAGATAAAAATAAAACGTGTTGATGGCGGAGAAAATAGAGAAAAACTTCATTGTCCTCCAGCAGGAATCCTGTGTTTGCGTTTACACACAGAGACGCGTTGTGGAAGTGGAGCAGAACATCTGGAGGAAGAAGCAGATGTGTGAAAGCATCTGTAGAGAGGATGGAGGCTCACACATCAGCAACACCTCTGGTTCCTCCCAAATGAACAGACAGAACTGAGCCTGTTTTTTGGGCAGAATGCTTCATGTAGTTTTGCGTCTGTGCAGGTGATGATCCAGATCCTGAAGGACATGGGCATCACCGAGTACGAGCCGCGAGTCATCAACCAGATGCTGGAGTTCACCTACAGTGAGTTCACGTTGTGATTCCTGCTGGACATGTTCATGTCTTCATCGTTTGGGTTGTTTTCTTCTTTCTTTACTCTGTTCACTGAGTTTTCTGAGTCCTGTGTCGTCTTCATGCATCAGAAAAGCAGCTCAGTGACGCTTAACGTGAAATATTTAACTTCTAACAAGTTTTCTCCTTTAAAAAAACTAAAACTCCGACTCTGTGGTTCCAGGTTGTGTTACTGATGCTGGTGTGTTCAGATCGCTCAGCTGCTGCTTTTCTCTGCAGGATACGTGACGACCATCATCGAAGACGCCAAAATCTACGCCACACACGCCAAGAAGTCCAGCGTGGACGCCGACGACATCAAGCTGGCCATCCAGTGCCGCATGGACCAGTCGTTCACGTCGCCGCCGCCCAGAGACGTAAGCAGCAGCCGTCTCTCTTTTCTCAGCCTCGTCACACCTGATCAACCAAACAAACTAAAACTCAAGAAGAGTTTCCGTAAAACTTGATTTTACTGGATTACAGCGATCGGTTGATTTTTGTCGAACATTAAATATAGTGAGGACCGGATGACGAACTTCTATGATTAAAATCAGTGAATGTTTTCTGGTTTCTGTCTCTGTGACAGTAAACTGAAGATGTTTGGACCAAACGTCTGATAGATTCATCCAGGAAATAATGAAAATAATATTTTAGCAGCGACAACATTTCAGGTGCGTCTATAACGTGTCGTTCGCTGTCGGATAAATAAGATCAAACTGAAACACAGAAGTCGGATGTTGCACGTGTGGAAAAACACATTTTATACGTGAGAAATGTTGATGGTTCTGAATGTGCAGGTGTGAACAACAGAACGTGAAGGAACTTCGACCTGTTTTCTAAAATGTGTTCTGATGTTTAAATCGAGTCAGACGCTGCCGACAGGAAGCTGAACATCATATCTGTTGTTCAGGTGAAGTTTATTGGACAGAACATCGATAAACTCTTCAACCTTCAGTATCAGCTGTTCTTAATGGACCAGATCTGGTCAGCGTTGGTCCTTCTGTCATGAAGGTGTGTTTGAAGGTTCAAGAACCCGTCAGATGTGTTCAGTGTCTGTCTCCGTGTCCAGTTCCTGCTGGAGGTGGCCCGGCAGAAGAACCAGACCCCCCTCCCGCTCATCAAGCCCTACACGGGCCCCCGGCTGCCCCCGGACCGCTACTGCCTCACCGCCCCCAACTACAGGCTCAAGTCCATCCAGAAGAAGGTGAGCGTCCCGACCCACTCCAGGGATTGCTCAGAGGTTCTGTTCTGCAGCTCGGCGCCACTGACTTTGTTCTCCTCTGCAGGTGTCATCGTCGGCCGGCAGGATCTCGGTTCCTCGCCTCAGCGTCGGCGCCGTCTCCAGCAGACCGACCACGCCGACGCTCGGTGAGTCCTGGAACCAGAACCTGCTGTTTTACTGGTTAAACCAGGTTCTGTACGGAGAATCTTTGAGACATTTGGTCGATTTTCTCAACGATTAATTAATCGACTCTTTCTGTTTGATAAATAATAAAAAAAGAAAACAGGTTTTAAACTCTGGTGTGTTTCTGGGTTCAGAACCAGGAATCAATCAGTTTCCTGTCAGTTGAAACATCGACGCGTGACTTAAATCTGTTCTTTAATCAGTTTAATGAGTCAAACATTCAGAACAGCTCATGTGGATGTTGGTGGACCAGTGGCGCCGCCGTCTTCCCAGTTAAACCAGTCCAGTGTGCTGATGGTGGTTCTGCTCTCAGGGACTCCGTCCGTCCAGTCGGTCTCCACTAAAGTCGGAGCTCCGGTGTCTCTGACTGGCCAGAGGTTCACCGTTCAGATCCCACCGCCCTCCCAGACGGCCACCACCAAGACCAGTAAGAGCCCAGTTACTGCCTCCAGTTAGTAGTTACAGGAAACGTTGTTTAAAGGTTCCTGATTGATTTCTAAATCAGTTTCATTGATCAGAGATGAAGTCTGAATCCTCAAAGAGGAAAAAAAAAAAAAAGGTTGTAGGAGTCGTGAATGTTTAGTTTTCTGGATCTAACTTTATTATTAATGACGTCTCCAAGAACCACGTCCAGAACCTCAGTGGAGGACCACATCAGACCCGTTTGAACTGTTTTTACTCACCAGACACGTACACTGTAGTGCAACGAGTCCGTTAACGTGTCCTGAACTGTGTTTCGTCCCGACAGCGACGCCGTCGACGCCGGCCGTCTCCAACGTGCTCATCAACCCGTCTCTGATCGGCTCCAAGAACATCCTCATCACCACCAACATGGTGTCGCAGAACTCCGGCGGCGAGTCGCTGAAGAGGAAGCACGAGGACGACGACGACTACGACGCTTTATGACGACGACAACAGCTGTGAAAAGATTAACCCCCGACTCACCAGAACCCGACCCAGAACTCATAACGCTAGTTTTTCTAGAACGTTCCCTTGACCGCCGGCTCGCTGGACTCTAACGAAGCTCCGACGTGATTCATGATTAAAAAGAAAAGTTCAAATCAAATCTGTGTCTGTTTTTAGAGGAACGTTTACACTTTTAGATAAACAGATCCAGTTAGTAAATAAACGAAGCAGAACCAGGACTGATGACCTTCTGTCACATGACCGAGTTTTAAATCTGGTTTCCATGGTGATTATGTTTTACTGAAGCCGGCGTTGGGAGATAAAGTCTCATTAGTTTCAAGTCCATAAACCTGCACATTGATGAAAAACCGACATCAGCTCATGTATCACTACATTTACCGTAAACTCTGGACTATAGAGGCACCTGAATATAAGCCACACCCACTGACTTTAAGCCTCAGAATCACTTCCTCAGTCTCTCTGTTGTTGTCGCTCTGTGTCACTTTGGCCTTGAGGTAAATTCGTAGAAAGTCCGTAAATTAGCCGCATCGTTCTTTAAATGTGTGAAACAAGTAGCGGCTTATTGTCCGGACATTACGGTACATCACGCTGCGTTGGATTAGATCTGAAACCAGCGACTGAGACAATAAACTTGTCGGGAAGATGTTCAGATCGAGACAGAAGTCGGATCGTGTTCTCATTAATACGATCAGACGTCTTTAACAGTCGCCCCCTGCTGGCCGTCGGACAGAACGCAGCATCAAGGCTTCGGCTTTTCTACGATCTGTTTTTGACATTAATTAAACGTCGTGTACGGACGGTAACAAACGGTAGAACAAGTTGTAAAGAAATAAAAACGCTACTAGAAGCAGCCATGTTTTTGTGCTTCATGTGGGCCGACGCTAGAAAAGGTGTTTAGAAAAGAAAAAAGCCTCGATCGAGAGTCTTGTGCAGGTTTTGGTCAACGAAAAATTCACCAGAATCTTCCTAAAAACATCTCATTTTCCGACTGAATTCGGTTCAGTTACGTTTTTTTCCCCTTCTTACCTGAAAAAATCAAATAAAACCACGTGGACGAGCTGCAGAATGACCAGACGGCAACGACTTCTGTTAGTTCATTTTACCTTTAATAATAAAAAGAAAACTAAAATAAAAATCTCAAAATAAAAAATACATGGCAAAACAATAGACTCTTAAATGATTATGAGAATAATCATGGTCGCGATGATGATACAGTAGAATAATAATAATAATAATAATAGTCACCATAATAATAATAATAATAATAATCAGAAGCATAATAATCAGAACTCTATCCGTCCTGGTGTCGGTCCACCAGCAGATCACTTCCTGTTTACAGACAGTATGGTAGCATCGCACAGGCCGGGGCGTGGCACTTGTCAAAATATTTTCACACTTAGCAAAGTTACCCCACATATGCACGACAAAGTAAGGACAGAATCACAGCTCGTACGATTCACAGCACTGCTTGGAAAATAAAAAAGAAATCTGAAAAATTAAAAACATGCTCCGCGTCGGCGGCGGCGTCTTCTTCTTCCCTTCTGACCGTCTGAGCGAAGGATGGCGAAGGAGGAGGAGGAGGAGGAGGAGGAGGGAGTTTGGCAGTTTACAGACAGGAAACCAAAAGAAAACAAACCAACGAACGATTTAGAAAAAAGATCAAACATTCTTCTGGTGGAGGAAAAAAAACACGATCAAAGTGCAGAAACTCCTGAAACTGAACGAGATTTTATTTTGACTTTTTGGGGTGAAAATCAACGAGCTGACGTTTTAGAGAAAGAACAGGAAAAGCAGAACCGCCGCCGAAGTCCTTCAAATTTAAAGAGTTTGTTTCAAGTGCAGTCGAAGGAAACGCTGCTGCTGCTGCCGCCGCCGGTTCGTTTTGGCCGTCGAGGTTTAATGGCACCGGTTCGTTTATCACGTCGACCGTCAGGCAGAAAGCAGCTACGGTCTGATTCTGGTTCTAGTTCTGAGACGAAAAGCCCAAATGTTCAGAAAGAAATCCAACTTTAGGAGACGACGTGTTCAGTAAACGCTGAAAAGTCCCAAAAATGTGATAAAAGAAAAGCAACACCGACATCTTCTCATTTGTAGAAAAACAAAAATGCAACAAACATTTTATTTTTGATTCACGACTAAAAGACAAATTAATAATTCAAATGTCGTGTCTGTCGGATACCAATCAATGCAAGAATAAGTCGAACTCTTACAGAAACGCTCGTTATCAGATGTGATCAAAGAAGATAACGAAGAAATAATGAAGCTTCAAATCCACAAGTTCACAAAAGTCATTTGTTTCAGAAAAAGTCTGAATTTACACGAATAAAGTCAGAATTTCAACAAAAACAGACAAATCCAGGAGGAACACCACGTTTTATTTTGTCGTTTTTAAGACAACTTGGAACTGAATCCTGAACAGAAAACGTTCTTTTAGGATTTTTGGCATTTCTTAAAACAACGAGTGACTTCCGGTTCGGTCCGATTCAGCCACGACATGAACAGCAGCACAGGACTCGTGTGTGGAGGCACGACGCACGTTAGTCAGAAACAAACAGCAGGTTTTCCTTCAACGTTTAGAGAACGTCGAGTCTCCACTGTCGGAAACCTTCAGCGGAAACAGATTTGGCTTCAGAATCGGTTTTTCGTGAACGAACAACGGACCGAAGCGTGGATCCGTCTCACGAAGCAGACGAGGATCGGCGTGGACGAGGAAGCTTCGGCGTTTTCAACCGTTTCTACGTCAACATTCGGCTTTTTTAACAGCAAAGAACAAAACAAAGACGTGAAATTTTAACTGTTTAAGTGAATTCAGCTCCGTCGTGGAAAAGAACAAAAAACACCAACGAGTGGATCATCGAACTGAACGCGAAGCCGAGACGTCGACGAATTCAAAGAAAAGACGAAAACCAACGAAGAAACGTGAAAGTTCAACGACGACGTTCCTGCAAAGTCGACTTTAGGAAACTCGTTTGGAGAAGAAATTCACATAAAAATGTAGATTTTATTCACCAAAAACGTTTTTATTTGTGTTTGACTTCAGCTCCACTTTAAATACGAGCTAATCGATAATTTCACCGTTCAGGGAACCAGAAGCTGAAATTCTGAGCTCTTATTCTGAAAATATTCAGATTTTTTATTGAAGCTGCATTTTTCACACAAACATCAGATGTTTTGTTTTTCAGATTTTTCTTTCTGTCATTAAAGCAAAAGTGCAGCTTTAAGGGTAAAAGGTCCAAAAGTCTCAAACACTTTGCTGATTATTGGCCTGAAAAAACACGAGATTTGGATAATTGAATATTTAAAGAATGTTAAAAATGCTGAAAAAAGACAAATATTTCCTTCTCAGTGTTCAACATCTTGAACTCAGATCTATGAACCGACGTCGTCAGAAGCAGCCGGATTCTCTTCTTGGTTCTACTGGTTTCTTCTCTCGAGGAACCGTCCGTTCTTCTCCTCTGATGATTGAACTTTTGGTTTTCATCTTTTCATGAAACTCGTTGACGATAAAACAACAAAACGCACCGACAGAAACCGTCGAACATCTTCAAAGTAAAGACGATGTGAAGCGAAGGAGCGTCGCCGCCGGACGGTTCTACAGACGTGACGAGTGGATGCTGGTGAACTCGAGCTAAGACTTCTGTGAGTGTTGGTGATAAAAAGCTGAAAGAGGAAAACAAAGCGGCTCTCGACTGCTCGTAGGTTGTTTTTTTTTTGTTATTTTTTCCAAATATAGATTCTGTTTGTACAAGACGGCGAGAAACGGTCGACATTCGGAAACGTTTCAAAGAAAAAAGACGAGCGCTGCTGCTGCTTCCTTCAGGCTCCGCCCACGCGACCTCCAGCCTTCAGCGAAAACACAAACGGAGGAGACGGATGGAGGCGGCGGCGGCGAGAAATGATGGCGGCGGCGAGACGAAGCAGGAAGAGCAGCAGCGACGCCTCCAAACCTCCCTCCTCCTCCGTCCCCCGGCAGGGAATGTAGCTGAACTGTGATGAGTGGAAGCGGCGACGGAGGCTCAGCAGTCCTCGTCCTTATCGTCCACCACGCCTTTGAGCCGCAGCCGGGCGAAGTCCTCGAACACGAAGTCGTCGTCCTGGGAGATGCTGCTGAGAGATCAATAACCAGATCTATCATCAGCCAGAGAGCCGATCGACAATCAATCAGAGAGCCAATCAATAATCAGTCAGAGATGATCAATAATCTAATAAATATCAGTCAACAGGTGACTTATTGATGAAGCTCATTAGCTACAGTGGACGTTATTCTGAGGACAAACTGATCACCTTTATCAGGTCTGATATTGATTACTGGTGATCGAGGAAGACAGCTGATACCCTGAGTGTTGCCCTCGTCAATAACAGCCGATCACTTCATCAATAATGATCATCAGAGCCGAACACGCAGATCAAGAGTCACATGACGCTGTGTTCACTGATCGATCGACTCAGATCAATGAAGTCGGGTCAAAACTTTGCTGTTGTTTTCAGCCGCCTGCTAAATTAGATGCTAGCTGTTAGCTTAGCCTCAGATTTACCCGCTAGCTGTTTGCTTATCATCAGGTTAAACACCGGTTTGGATTCAATCGTTTATCGATCAATAAAACCTTCCACACAGACATCGTGTCCCGACTAACGAGTCTGCAGGTTGTTTCTGTGGATTCATCTGATCAGCGACTAGAGAACGGACAGAAATGGAATCAAATTTACATCCCGAGTGGAGTTGAAGTGATTTTAAGAGAATTCTGCGTATTTCAGCTCAACGCGCGTCACGATGAACGTTTGTTTTTCTGTTTACGAAACCGAGAATCTGCTTTAAAGTCCACAATCAAACGCTAGTAGATGCTAACGTCCGCTAGCTAGCACAGATGCTACGTCAGTTCGTCAAGTCCAGAAACGTGACTCGAAGCTGCAGAGACGCTGGTGGACGCTAGCGACACATTAGCTACACGTTAGCAACACGTTTAATCTGCAGAGACGCTGGTGGACGTTAGCGACACATTAGCTACACGTTAGCAACACGTTTAATCTGCAGAGACGCTGGTGGACGTTAGCGACACATTAGCTACACGTTAGCAACACGCTAGCAACACGTTACCAGCTGGTTAGGGACACGTTTAATCTGCAGCGACGCCACAACTTTGTTTAATTAATCATCGTCCTATTCTGTTGGTTGAGTCATGAAGACGTTTGGTTGTTAAAGAGTGAAAACCTTGTTAGAGCATTCTGAGAATGTTGACGTCTGGCTTGTAGAACCAACGGTGGGCCTGCTGGGGGCGCTAGAGGACAGTCAGAGCATCGCTGCAGCTGAAGGCTTCAGGAGGAAACGTTCAGCTAACATTCATGTTTCTAAACAACAAACAAACCACTGAACGTCGAGACTCACTTTGTGTCGAACTCTATCAAGTTGGTGTCGATGGGCGGGTCCATCTCTGGCACAGCTGGAACACACACACCACATGGTTGTTGCCATGGAAACTCGTTACAGGAGAACGTACAGGTGGTGTCTGGACCTGCTGGACTCACCTGACTGTGGACGCGACGCCGGCGGCTCCGCGGGTTTAGGATGCATGAGGATGAAGGGCAGCTCCACCGAGACGTCGCTGAAAACACCAAACACAGGCGGAGTTTCAAAATAAAAGCCCGTCATGGACACAGAACCGTCTCTTTAATCCAGTTTAAAGCGTTTTGTGACGTTACAAACGTGTTTAATGACTACAAATCAGCTCCATCGAGTTCTATTAACGTAAACAATGAAGGATGCTAATTAAACATTCTGGGCACAACACTTCCTGTCTGACCAGCTTTGATTTGTCTTCAGTGTTTGTATCATAAAACATGAACGTTCACAAAACGTGTTGAGTTTTGGATTTCACAGTAAAAGCATCCTAGGTGTGTAGTTTAGTATATCGTGAGCTGCAGCGTTTCCTGTTCTAACTGATCAGACGTCTGAGCTTTACCCTCCACGCGACACCACCAGCTTCACTTTGACTCTGTAGGACACCAGGATCCCCAGAACCTCCTTGTTGGTGACGTCCTTCACACTGAAACACACGACAGACGGGTCACGTGACTGCACACACACACACCTGTGCTCACCTGTGTGTGTGTGTGTGTGTGTGTGTGTGTGTGTGTGTGCATTACATGGTGGATGAAGCCAGGTTGGTGTCTTCGTGCTTCAGCTTCCCGTCCAGAGCCAGTCCTCTCTTCTCTCGGTTCTTGTCGAGCGTCGGGGTCAGGGTGTAGACCTTACAGAAGGTGGAGCTGGACGACACCTGGTCGCTGTGGAGACCACACGCTGCTGTCAATCAACTGGCTAAGCTCCGCCTCCTCGGTTCAAACTACAGAGCTGGCAGCGTCGTGCGGTTTATGTCTGGTTTCAAACCGGTTTAAACCAACATCAGCTTCATCTCAGTGAAATCAGTGTGAAGCTGGCTGCAGTCGGTATAAACGAGTTTCAACGTCGTTCAGTTCTAAAAACAACTTGAACACATTTTATGCAGTTCGTCAGATTTGTTTTTGACTTGTTGAAGCCGATCTGAAGGGATTTTAAACGTGTCTGTTCAGCATCTTTCTGTGCAGAGAATCGGCCAAACAAGAAAGACAAACATTACATCTGGTTTAACTGCTAAACACTTTGGCTTCAGTACATTTTGAGCTTTAAGAATTTATTTAGTTTTTAATCTTTAAATAGCAAAAACTGAGCCAAGAACCAAGTGTGAGCTGACACATGAAGGTGTTTTACCACTGGGAGCACTGGGAGCTCTAACTGGGACTTACTCTGCCTCCAGCTGGGCCACTGGACATTTGTACTGGGCGGTGCTGAACAGGCAGATGTCTGCATACTGACGCACTGCAGAGAGAATCAAACACATCAGGTCAAATGTCAACAGAATTCACAGAAAATCCTCAAATTGAAGAAGAAATGCTCGTGATGCGCTCCAGACGAACTGGAACGGATGTTTAGAGCCGAACAAAACGCAGCGTGAAGAGACGAAGAACCAAGCGAGACACGAACCGGAGATCTTGACCCTCTTGACCGTCTTGGTGGAGTTGTTGGTGACGTGGACGTTGACGCTGATCGGCTCTCCGTGGTAGTACAGCTGCAATGCATCATGGGAGACAGACGTCAGCACGCTGTCTTATAAAGAACAGCATCAGCAGGTTGTGACTGAATCTGACCAATCAAAGCTCAGCGTGGCTCAACATGAGGACCGAGGCCCTTCAGGAGGTCACGTGAGGAGATCTGGTTTTGCTTCCTTCAATGATTATTCAGTTTTACTCACTGCTTACTTTACAGTTCTATCCTCATTTATTTAATTCTACTTTGTTAAATATGTAATAAATACAAAAAGCTGGATTTTAACACAATAAAGCAGCAAGAATGTGATTAATTAGTACAAACAGATCTTATAATAAACCAGTCGTACCAGTGTTCTCTGAGTCGCTGCATTTATTCTCATGTTATTGTGTAACTTGTTTAATCTGATTTCAGAATAATGACTTTAAAACATCCAACGTCCACGTTTAAGAGTTTATTTAACCGCACTTTGTCGCAGTTTATTCCTAAAAACTGAAGAAAACGTCCGTCTTTCTGCCCGTTCTCAGTGCTTTCTCCTCAGAAACTAGCTTCTGGAAAAACGTCAACAAACAGAATAAAAATAAAAAGTTCTGGAGCTTCTTTAGTTAACGGGAAGATTTCTGGTTTGGAGATTAACGCAAATCAGGACATGTTCAGATTTTATCATCTGCAATATGAATGTTGAAAAAAGGTTTCTTGTGCCATTAACGTCTGGTCTTGTTTTAGCTCATTTATTGTTGTTTTTACTAGTAAATAGTTTTTATATTTATTCTAATGTCACGTTTTGATTTTTTGAGTATTTTTGGCACAAGAATGTCGTGAAGTTTAAGTTTTATCAGATTCTAAGAAACGAGGCACAAAACAAACACAAACAACAACAAAAAATAAGCGAATCCTTTTTTTCTAACGTGTGGAAGGAATGAACTAAACTGTGAAGAACTGGTTGGATGTTGGGTCAGAACCAGCGGTCCGACGGCCGTTTCTACCTCTTTGTCCAGCGAGGCCTCCAGGTGCAGAGATCTGTCCGACATCAGGAAGCTGCGAGTCGTCTCCACCATGGGCTGAGGACCGGGCTTCTCTGGAGCGTACTGGACCTTCCTGATCACCAGACGCACCGAGTTCCTGCAAACACCACGACGACGACGACGACACGGTCAGACGACATCAACGCTGCAGCTTCTGGTTTGGTCGTTCCAGATGAACCGAACCGGCGACGAGTCCCCCTGATCAGCGGTCGTGTTTGCATCGACTAGTCTCGCTTCTAAACTATTTTAAAAACCTGATTTTATCACTAAAAACGTCAAAAACCACCAATTTAACAGAAATATCAGATTTGAATGCACACAAGTATGAAAAAAATACGGATTTCAAGCCGCGACAGAATCAATAATCTGGATTTTAATCAGACTAAAGTATGAACAACCAGGATCTGAACCCACTAGAGGAGCAATAACATGGATTTGTGTCGATAACCCGACTTTTAAAGCACAAAAATATATTTAAAAATGGACCGTACTGCACAAAACCATTTAAAAAAGGATTTTAACACAAAGAATTTAAAAAAAGGACTTATGGTACTAATGTAGCAGCAACCTGGACTTTATCCGCTCAGAAGTGTCGATAACATGGATTTAAATGGCCAAACTTTTCTGTAATAGTCTGAGTTTGTTTTGGTTTTTTATCAACAGAAGCCTGAAGAGACGAACGAGGAGCTAAAGGCCTCCGGACACCAAACACATTCACACCAACCCCGTCGTCGTGGCTCGTTTCCGTCCCTCCTCTACGAATCGCATCGACTAGTTTTGCATTTATGGAAAACTCGCCCTCAGACCCAGAAACACCGACTCGGACTTCAGTTTCCTGTCCGACTACAAAATAAAAGCCCGAGTCGTCGCTGCTGAGGTCAGATGATAAACCCAGCGTGGGTTTGGAACACCAGAACAAAACAACTTTTTAGGAGGTAAAGTGTGTCTGAAAGCATCCGGCTCACCTCTTGTGGATCTTCTCTTCTATTGACTTGGCACAGAAAGCTCTGATCTCAAAGTCGACGCCGCAGGCCTGCAGACAGACGAAGCCTTCAGCACCACAGCGTTCACGGGTCGGATCGTTCTGCTGGTTTACAGCTAACGACATCACATCAGGACGGCTCTCTCATGTTAACATATTATTACGGTAACACGACTACGTCCAGTTTGTTTACGATCCCACAATTATTCATTTAAGGCTTTAAAACGTCCAAAACAATGTCACTGACCTGATTGTTAGCACATGAAAGGAACAATAACCTGGATTTTAACCAATAAAGCAGCAATAATTTGGATTTTAATGCACAATTATGTCAACCATCTAGATTTTAACACACTAAAGCGTAAATGACTTGGATATTAAGGCTATAACATATAAATAAAGGACTGAGCATGACTGAGACAACAGGCTGAACATGGAGGGCTGTGGGTGGGCGGTACCTTCCCGGTGTCCTCTGGTCCGGGCTGTAAAGTGACTGAACAGGGGAGGTTCTGAGGAATCTGGGTCAGAAGACAGACAGAGACGAGCGTCAGAGTTCAGTCATCACAGCGAACTTTCCCCTTAATTCGTGCTTCACGCTGCAAACACTGGAGCAGCTTGTGTTCACAGAATCACATAAAGAGTTCTCAGTCGAGGTCTGAGCCGACCGGAACCGGCAGAACTTGATGTTTCAGACCTCCTGCCTGCAGCCACGTTGTCCTGACCTCTGAACTCTGGTTGCTTTCTAATAAAGAGGAATGAGCGGCGGTGGAAGTGAGAGCACAGAGGAGGCCTTTGAGGATTCCTGCTCAGCTGCTTCCAGAACCAGGAAGTTTCAGCACATTAGTCTAATTAGAAGCTTCCTGAAACCTTCTGGGTCTCACGGGGACGACGACGCCCACATTTCTGCTGCACGACGTCGCCGCCGTTAATCAGCAGATCCTCGTTTTCAGTGTCTCTGAAACACCAACACGAGATTCTCATCCTGACCTTCGTGTTACAGACAAACAGTGAGTCTGAGGATGAAACCAGTCCGCCGTGTGTGGACGGTCAGAAACGGACCATCACGTGTCCAGGAACACTTCTGTTTTACTACAGAAGATGGGTTTCCTTCAGAGTTAACTCATCCTGAACTGATGCATATTCTGTACATTCCTGTTTACAGCACATCCAGGATTCACTACGTTACATATTTGTTTATTCTCATCGCATTTAAAGACGTTGTTGAGTTAAAACCGGCTGAAAGATACCGAGCAGGTCCTGGACACCGGCTCTGTCCTCCATTGACAACGTTCATCCTCCATTATGTTGTGTGTCTGTGATCATTTTGCGTGTCTTTGTGGTTGTTTTGTGTGTGTGTGTCGTCCTGCTGACGGTAACCACGGTGGCCCATGAGGTGGGTGTTGTGTCTGACTTGTGTATCAACACTTTATGCCTTTCTGAAGGAGCGATGTCTGGACAAGCTGACAGCAGGACGTCTGAAGTCCTCACTAACACACGTGCTGCACTGACGAAGCAGCTTCACGAGTAAACACGGAACCAGGACGGTTCTACCGGGGAGTCGGACTCACAGTGAAGTAGAAGGGATGTGCATGTTGGCCGAGCTTCTTCAGCAGCCGCTCCTGCAGCCGGCTGTTGGGTTTACGCTCCTCAGGCACCGGAGGGAAGGCCTGAGACACAGTGATCGATCAGGTTATTGATCCAGAACAACAACACTCTCTGACACACGTCTATCAACATCCAACTAAAAACACTCACAAGTGACAGTGAAGTTAAACAAAGAACAAACACCAGCATGTAGAAACGCTCCAACCAGGAACTGCTTGTTAAGGATTAAAACACATTTTGTTCATCAGTCAGAACGTGGAGAGATTCTGAGCCGGAAAAACTCTGATAGAAGAAAACACACTGAAGCGTGATCAGGAAACGTTACTGCTGCTGGTGAACAAACATCTAAACAGCATTTCAGTGTTAAAGCTGCAGATTCATGTTTGGTTTGTAACATCAATAAACAACTACTCTGGTCGTCCCACCGACACGACACGGACGAGAAAAAGCTGAAAAATGTGAATTTTGCATCGATTTAGTTTCATTTTCTCCGTCGATTGTTTTGTGGAGTTACTGAGCAGCTGCTGGATCAGGTCATAGAGGAGCAAAGAAACCAGGAAATACTGATGTTGTTGATGTCGCTTTTTTTCTATTAAAAATGACTCAAACCAGCTAATAAATGATTCAATTAATCGCTGCAGCTTTGAAGAGGACACTCAGATACGACTCAGTGACGCCAAATGTTAAGTTCTGATCAGCGACTGAGAGGAAGTGGACGACTGTGTCAAGAAGAAAAGAAAATGTTGGTTTTTAAGTAAACATCAGCAGATGTTGACGTCACCAGAGAAGCTCTGATGAGTTTCTTTGTCACAAACTGAATATTCGTGCAGCAGCCTTCCATGAATCAAACAGCTTTTCTTCGTGTTCGCCGCCGGCAGCGAAATGAGAAGAAGGAGGAATTTAAGGACTTCTATCTAAATGAGTTTTAGTTGTGGTGAACTGGGACGGATCCGTGTTTCAGTTTATAGAAGAGGAACCAGAAAACGTCCACATCCAACAAACTGCCATCAGACCATTTACTTCTATATCGTTGCGGCTCTGATGAACACCGGCGGGCGGTTTAAACGACACCACTGCGTCGTGTCCTGCTGACTAAACCTGCTCAGGTGCAGCTCTCACCTGGAAGGTGGAGATGTACAGGTCCTTCCGGAAAGACAAACCCAGAACGTCGAGATCTTCGCGTCCGTATCGAAACGCGCAGGTGAGCGTGACGAAGACTGAGGAAGAGGAGGAGAGTCAACACACCTTCATTCAGACTTTAATTAAATATATGGATGTTATTTGCTTTTTAACCTGAACACACGCCTTCACCTCTTCTAAAGAACTTTTACACGTTATTCTAACATTTATGTTCTTTAACATGCCTGGAATCCATCAAACAGAACAAATAAATTACACACGTGTTCAGTAAACGCTCATGAAAACATCCTAATTAGGAGACGACCATATTTAAAAATAAGCAAAAAAAAAACAAAAAGGAGCTGAACAATAATAAAGGAAAAGTAATGTAAAGGAGTTCATGTGTGTCGTCACATGAATGATGTTCGTTTGGACCTCTGGACTGAACATAAGAAGAACAGATGACCTGCAGTGTTGGACATTAAACCGGCGATCTCGGTTTTTTATTTAAATTAAATCACTCAAAAAGAGGAAGACGATGGTGAAACAGACACGACGAAGCAAAGTTACACAACGATGAGTGGAAAGAAAAAAGGAGGAAGTCGGTGAGAACGACTGATGAAATTAAATTCAGGTGAGGAAGCTCCTTCAGGCTGGATTTAAGCTCTAAGACACCAAACCGAGTCACACGAGTCAGTAAATGTCCAGAACATCTGTTAAAAATCATAAACAGACGAATCACACGTCATTTTGCTCGACAGGTGTGTTAAACAGCAAACGCACCTAATCAACAGAAAATGAGACTTTTCATGACTTTTCATGACTTTCAAGGATTTTAAATGAGATTCTCAGGAGGTCAGACTTCAGATACACTCGTACTAAAGCACCGTGTACCGGACCAGGAGCTTCTACCTCTGATGAACAAGTCTTTTATTCTGAAAGTCTGTGCGGGTGGAAGTCAGAACCTACCTTTTCTGTCCTTCAGGTATTCGGGGTCGACGAGGATCACTCCATCTGAAACAATCAGACGACAGCAGCAGCATCAGAATAAAGTTCTACCTGCTCAGGTTCTGTAAACACACCCGACGCTCCTGCACAGGATTGAAATGGATTCTGTAGCGACACACCAAACTAACGGGACCTCGTGTTCATACGTCAAGCAGCTTCTAGAAACGCTTCCGAGGAACAGAACAAGTCTGTTTCTCCGTCCGCAGAAGAAACTGGACTTTTTGTTGATTCTTGAAGATGTTTCACCTTCATCCAAGAGACTTCCTGATTTCTGACCCACTGCTGGATCCACTTATTTATTCTCAAACTAAACTCATCGAGGCTCAACGAGGACCCAAAACCCACCACTGACTGAGGCCCATTGATGGTCTCAGACTCGGCCGACTTGTGGATCATCGCCGACCCAAAACTCCGATGAATCAACGCTCAACAATGACCTGGATCTCAGGCTAATCAACGGTCGAAGTTTGAGGTTTGCCAACTACCTTAAACTCATCTGAGGATCATCCACACCTGGAGAGTCAAGCTTGTTGATGAACTGTGATCAATCCAGACTCCCCACTGTTTCAAAACTCACATAATTAAGACTTTAAAATGGCCTGAAACTCGCTTGAACTGAGGATCATCCGAAACCCAAAACTCCACTGAATCGAGGATCACCAACAACCGGAGAATTCCACTGAACGACCAAAACCAGTGAAGAATCGAAGGTTGCCAACGACCCACTCGGCTCATTACGTGAACCGTAGTGGAACCGCCTGGTGAGGAGTGGAAGGACCGCATCACTGGTACCTGACAAGTCCTCCAGTCAGTCAGAACTGAGGAAGACTCCACCAAGATCAGGTCCATTTCTACCTGCAGACACGTTTCAACACTCGGTGCTGAGACTCACCTACTGGGTCCACGTGGTCCAGGTGATCCACAAAGTCTCGCTTTCCCAGGTAAACTGTCACCTGCACAGAACCAGCAGAGTCTCACGTGAGTTGGTGAGATCAGAACCAAAACACTGAATATGAAGCAAGAGTTTTAGAACTTGAACAGAACCTCAGCATGTTGCTCTACAGGACATGAAACAAAAATAGACTAATTCAACATTCAGGCTTAATAAACGGAGACTTTGTTCTAACGAGATGCTGTTGATTTGGGACGTACACTGGTCGTACTTCCTGTCAAATGTTGTGTAAATGTTTGGATGCTAACCCTCATCCTGGGGTCAGACTTGGCCTGACAGGGTTGTATGTGTCTGCTGCTATTATGGGATGTTTCATTGTGAGCAAATCCAAACAATTGACAGCTTATGAAGTTTGAAGCTGTCCTTTGGTTTCATGCTGTGGTGAGAATATCTGTTGATGGACTGGATGGAGCGGCTGCAGCCTCATAAAGCAGCGCGTCGGCCTCGACGCTTCAGCCTCTGGGAAACAGAAACATGAAGCTCCGGCGCGTCACTTCCTCCTCTGCTGCTCTTCGTGCCGTTTCCTGGTCGCAGAGTGGATAAACTCACCTTACAGTTGGGGCTCGACTTCTTGAAAACTCTGAGAGGTTTAAAAGCAGAGACGACAGAAAGTGGAGAGAGCAGAGAGGAAGACGCTGGAGTTAGTTTCACTGTGAAGGAGTCGAACCAGCGTCTCATGTGGCCCGAAGGCTTCTGTCAAAATAATCTGAGGAAGTGTCTCAGCTTCCTGCCCTGTGTTGAAACAAACAGTGGCCTCGTTTGAAACCGACCAGGGAAGTGGTTGAGGTGAGAAACTCGGCGTATATGACCGGGTTATTATGGGATGGCTACCACAGGGCTTCTCACTTTACTGGCTTCAGCTGATGAGAACGCGACAGAACCTCAGATTGAACCCGTTAATAAACGCTCCAGCAGCTGCTTCACCTCCAGAGACGAGTTCAAACATCAAACACAAGATCTGGACGATACCTGACGTCTGGACGGCGAAGTTTCTCCGACACGTCACCACGCCCCGCTTCATTTCCTGAAACCAAGTTAAAATCTAGTCCTGATTCAGTCTAAACCAAACCAAGCCCATAACTGTGTTTCTAAATTATTCTTGTTAGATTTTTTCTATTTCTTCTTTATTTTATTTTACTGTTTGTTTGATGTGGACATCACGGCTACGTTGGACAAACCAGATGCGTTGTTTGACTGTTTTAGCACATGTGCTCATTCACAGCACTCGTCCACAGGAGGCTTTTGAAATGATAAAAGTCAAAATCAAAAATAAATAAAAAGAGAAACCGTGTACAACAACATGAGGACAGTAACAGAGCGGCAGCTTTTCAGGTTAGAAACACATATCAGCTGTAACGGTGAACTTTCCCCACTGTGGGATCAATAAAGTTTATCTTTATGCTTATCTACCGTAAATCCTGGACTATAGAGGCACCTGAATATCAGCCACACCCACTGACTGTAAAAGAGAACCAGGTGTGTCCATATCCAGGCTGCTCTGGTCTCTAAGCTGCAGGCGTCCACGTTGGAACATGAGATGTTTACACACAAAGATGTTTTAACTTTAAATTAAATACGTACCGGTGCCTGTAACACGTCTGGTTAAGGAAATAAAACTCCAGCAGCTACCAGGAAAAGTCACTGATGGCTATCTTCATCTTCCTCCTGCACTGAAACCACTAAAGTCGTCTTCTTCAGTGTCTTCAGGAGCTGAACAGCCTCAGAATCACTTCGTTACTACGACGCTCTCAGCGTCACTCTGGTCTCGAGGCAGATTCGTAAAAATCCATCGATTAACCACATCGTTGCTTAAGGCGCAGCGTTCAAAGCAGCTCATAGTCCAGGATTTACAGCAAAGTTCACAGCTCGTCCCTAAACGGGTTCAAAACCAGGTCCGGACTCCAAAGCACGTCAAGAACTAGCTGAAAACCAAGTCCTCAGTCAGTCAGACATCAAGTCTAAAACCAGCCCAGAACCAAGTCCAAACACGTCTAAAACCAGCCCAGCACCAGGTCCAAACACGTCTAAAACCAGTCCAGCACCAGGTCCAAACACGTCTAAAACCAGTCCAGCACCAGGTCCAAACACGTCTAAAACCAGCCCAGAACCAGGTCCAAACACGTCTAAAACCAGCCCAGAACGAAGTCCAAACACGTCTAAAACCAGCCCAGAACCAAGTCCAAACACGTCTAAAACCAGTCCAGCACCAGGTCCAAACACATCTAAAACCAGTCCAGCACCAGGTCCAAACACATCTAAAACCAGTCCAGCACCAGTCTGAAACCAGAGCCCAGGTCAGTCTGGGTCACATGACAATGCTGGTAGACCGAGTCCACAGAAAAACTGTGGAACATGAAGGTTCTGTACGGTACCGAGGAGCTGAGCTGCTGGTTTATTTCCCTTTAACTCCGTCTGGACCAGCTCCAGCGGTGACGGAGGTGGAACACGGACGCTTCCTCCAACCAGCCGGTCGGTCGTCACGGCTCCGGTTTGTACCGAGCGGCCGAGGCGTCCAGGACAAACCCAAACACGTCGAGCTGCAGAACCAGATTAGGAAGCGGCGGCGTGCTGCTGCTGCCGCCGTCGGTGTTTACAGCAGCTTCCTGTCAGAGCGCTGATCCTCTCCACACCACGGTTATATTTAGAGCACTTCAAAGCACGAATTAAAACTGATTTACAGGTTTCTGCGGCTCCAGTTCTGGCGCTGGAGGCTTATTTACTGCTGTGGTGTTTCCATCTGCAGCCACGGCTCCACAAAACACAGAAACACTGGAACGAGCTGCACAGATCGCTGGAGACGAACACAGCGGCTCCACGCGGTTCTGGATCCACACGGTTCTAGCTTCAGGTCTAGTCTACCATCGGGGCGGTTACAGACCATTCATGTTGGTACTGGTCAGTCTGGTCACAGCGTCCCAGAACCAGAGCTGATCTAATCCAATGTCTTGGTTTGTTTGACCCCAAAAATGTTTGATTTCCAGCGAAACAAGACGTCGTCACATCAGAACCACGTCGTCACATCAGAACCACGTCGTCACATCAGAACCACGTCGTCACATCAGAACCACGTCGTCACATCAGAACCACGTCGTCACATCAGAACCACGTCGTCACCGGATCTGTGGTCGTTTATGTGGATCAGAGTAGAAATCAGAAGCCGACTGACAGCAGATTAATCAGTGATGATGACACTTTGTGCTCTTTCAAACACAAACAGCAAAAACTCAGCGATCACAGCGTCTAAAAACGGGAGGATTTGCTCGTTAATGACAGAATTAGAGACATTTTACAGACCAATTAACCACGACGGTCACTCACGAGGACAATAATCATTAAAGTCGATTTCTGTCTCCGACAAAAAGCTAAATTGTTCCACGTTCCCTCCATCGGAAACTGTGATGTTTGGTAATAAATCCGACAAAAGAAATGGTTTGAAGTGTGTCGTAAACAAAGACCCGTCTGAGCTTCACGGTTTGAGTCTCTGACGCTGGACGTCTTTAAATCTCCACCACGAGCCAAAGTTCTGATCAGCAGCTGCACGAAGGACGACGTGAAAACAGAATCAATGACTCGCTTATTTCCTGCTCCAGCCACGACAACATGAGGCTGTTTTCTGCTTGTTCTGGAGTAAAACCTGGAACCAAACTAAACCGGGCCTAAGCGGGTCACCATCCAGCCCAATGATCTCCCAGAACTTTCTGCTAAAATCACTCATCAGCAGCTTCCAGAAACGGCTGCAGGACATCGAGTCGCAGGAACACGAATCACGCTCACAGAACCGAACCTTCCAGCCGCTGCGTTTCTGCTCCAATCACGAGGACTTTTGGTGCCGGTCGGACAAAACGGGCCTCCGGAGACGGAGCTCAGAGATTTTGAGTGAATCTGAGATTAAAACGACGCTCGCTGCTGGAACCGAAGGCGTTCTGGTGTCGGCTGGACTTCATGTGGCTGAAGGTTTGGAGCTGAACATGAACAGAACCGTGAGTCTGCGGTGAAACCAGACGCTACGATTCATGAGATCAACTCAGCTGATCAGTTCAAAGACGCTTTGGAGCCTCTCGTATTTATTAGATTTATCAGACTAATTAGAGAAACACTTGGATCCCAAAATGTTCTAGAAATGTACCTAAAGAATAAAAATAAATCATGTTTAGAGCACACACGTGTTGATGCAACTCTTTTTATAATCATGTTCACAGCACACATTCATTTATTTATATTTAAAAACTAATTTCTTTCTAAACCAATAAAGTTCTAACTCATCTCTAAAATAAATAAGGAATTCAATATATTTAATTTTTTAAACCAATATTGTTTAGTTTGATCTAAAAACAACTTAATTCATGTCTCGATGCCACAATATTACAAACATTTGTGTGTTTTGATTCTTTTACTGGTTTATTCCAGTAACTCGGCGCTCTCTCTGCTCCACACAACAAATCCATCTGAGTTCTGTTCTCACATGAACAAACAAACGCAGCGAACTCCTTAAAATCCGTCGACTTCTTGTTTCCGACGGTTTGTCGTCGCCATGACAACGTGTTTTTCTGTCTCCTCCGGTTCCTCCCCGGAGTCGACGTGACGAACAACCGGCCGCCGAGGGAACGAAACCCAACAAAACAGCCCGTAAACACGATTTAACGCTCGACTGGCTGCTGCTGCTGCTAAAACTTTCCAGACGGTTGGACGTGGCGGCGGAGGCTCACCTGCAGCAGGAAGCTCCGCCCCCCACCCAGTGATGTCACCTGTGAAGCTCTCAGCTGGACGCCAGAGTTCATGTCCGACCGCTTCATTAAATCTTATTCGTTCCTCAGATGATCTGAGCAGAAGATTCATGGTTAAACTTTCAAACAGATTCATCCACAGCTGGAACTTAGATTTTCTAAAAGCAAATGTTCACGTGTGACTTTTTACTTTTCCACACTTTTAATTTACGTTATTAACGATTCAATCTATTGTCGTCCCATATTTTAGTGGTTTTGAAAACAGATTCTCTTTAAAAAAAAATTAAAAAATAAGTCAAAATCTCCAAAACAGAGTTCGTCTTGGCTTCGCTGAATGCAGCCGTTTTGTTTTCTGATTAATTGTTTGAGTCAAAAAAAGTCCAGACTGCAGCTTCCAGCATCAGCTGCTGAGTTTCATCGTCTGGACGTCGAGGCCGTTTGAGGACTTGTGAAGACGTCAGCTGAGCAGATCAACAAACATCAGGTTTGGAGGTTTCACTGAATGTTCGTGTTGCTCTTCAGGCTCCAAACTTTACCGAGATGTTTCTGGAACGTTTCTGCAGCTAGAATTCGTTTAAGATTCAACAGAACATAAACCGACACCAACAGCTGCAGCGTTTTGAATCATTTTATACTGAAATGAGTCCAAACCGGGAGGCGAGCGGCGCCACACGCTCACGTGATTTAGAGAAACAACAGACTGTAGATTTTCTACTTTGTTTTCTGTGGTGAGTCGACAGCAACAGATTTAAAATATAAAATAAACGCTGCTTTAACTATTATTCATCACCATCAAAACTAAACAAACAAACAAACAAACACTGATGTGGAGCCTGTTTTAGTTGTTTGTTGGTTTTTTCTGTGATTTCACACAAACAAGAAAAATCTGTAAAATAAAACAGATGTCTGTTAAAAATGTGAAATAATTTCATTAATTTTTAATTAATTAAAAAAAAAATCAGCAAAAAAATATCTACCGTTTTAAAACAGTGTAATTTTATAGTCGAGTGGTCTAAAAAAAAAAAAAACTCATTTTAAATCATAAATAGTGTCTGCTGTGTTGTTGTGGATGTTTTGGGTTTTTTATTTTATTTACTGTTATCTAGTAAATAAATACTTTTCTAGATTTTATCTGTAATTAGAATCACTCTGTAAAACTACATCTGAGTCCTTAATACACAGAACTTCTGTTTTATTGTCCGTCAATGATTTGATTAGAATTTGATTGTATTTGCATTTTAGTTGTTTTAATGGTTTTAGGTTTTGTTGTGTTAAAGGCGCTTCAGAAATAAAGTTGAGCGTAACAACAGCTAATGATTGTGAAGTAACTCGACTTATTTGCAGTCGAGGTTTGTTTTATTAATTTCTATTTATGCAGACAGTTCATATTGTTTCTACTTTTACAGCTAGCTGGTAAAATAAAGCATCGTTAGTGTGATTTTACTCGGCATTATGTGTAATTTAACAGAACAGTTTGTATGAGCTTCAGTCCAGAGGCGTTCGTTTCAACCTGCCGGCTGAGCTTCTCTCTGAGCTTCCTGCTGCCGGCTGGACGCGCCGCCGCCGCCACACTTCCTGAACACAAACACACTCGAGCTGCCGCCCGCAAACCGTCGATCATCTTTACGGCCTCCAGCGCGTCACCTAAACGCAACACAGACGCCTCGTGGTACCGTCTGATGGAACCAGAGAGGCTCCTGGTTCCTGGAAGATCATCAAACTGAACTGCAGCCGTTGCTGATGAACCGATCAACATGTGGTCGGTTTAATCGATATTTATGATTGATTAATGCGGCGGCTAATTGACCACCTGGTTAAACTGGAACGAGTCGGACTAACGAGGTTTTTCTGACCGACACTGGATGAATATTGGATGAAGACAAACTGGAGGCTCGTGTCGAACTAAACGAGATCCGTTGGTTGTTTTGACCGATTTCAGGCAAAAATGGCAGAAAAAAAACAAAGTGGTTTGTGGTGTTTGTGAAGAGTTCGACACAAGAAGACCAACGCCGGCCGTCTGTGTTTGACAGACGACGTGATTCACTGAAATAAAGACAAACCTCAGCTCCACAGTCAGTCATTAATCGGTCCAGTCACTGGTTCTGCTCAGGTCAGGCTGCGTTTCTTTGGGCCTCAATCGAGTGTTTAAACACCAAAACGTGAACAAACTGACGATTCTGGAGAAACGACGCAGCTTCACGTCAAACATTCAGTTTGCGTCGATACGCGACAAAGAAAAGCATCAAATCTGCTAAAATTCTACGTTTTGTTCCACAAACGACTCGAGTAATTCGTTAAATCACCAAAACAGCTGCTGATTGTTTTTCTGCTGTTTGTTCTGACGCGAGGCGAAGAAAAGCAGCAGATGTTCCGTCTGGTCCAGTTTGCATCTTAGATGAAAAACACCTGAAACTATTCATCCATCAACGGTCGCAGGTGACTTTTCTGCCGAACCAGTCGTCTTCTTTTCTAGGAATACTTTGACAAAACGTAGCTCACATTTACTAAAATTCCACATTACAGTCATTAGATCTCATCTCTGGAGCGATAACTTTAAAGATCAATTAGTCATTTTAAGAAAACTAAACTAATTTCTCTGATCAGGGTGAATATTTTCTGGTTTCTTTGCTCCTAGACGACACTAAAGTGAACATATGTGGATGAACATTTACAATTAATTCAGTTTTATTGGTAAAGTTCACATCATGTCTCTGCTCATGTCTACACGGTCAGGATGTAGTTTTCTAGTCGTGTTTAGATTGTTGGCTCATATTTTATCCGTATGTTTATCTATACATCTTGTACTGTTTAGGTTTGTGGTTCTGAACAGGAGCAGCTGGAACATGAGCCCCTCAGAGCTCAGCGAAGGACTCTGGTTCTGATTTGTGTATTTGGGAAACACTGATCGACATGTTCTGACGTTTACGAGACCAAATACGTGACTGACTGGAAGCTGCAGCCTCTGGTTTTTCTGCTCTGGGGTTAAAACATCTGCACAGACGACGACAGCGGTGACAGTAAACCAGAAGTAAAGCCAAAACCATGACCTGGAAAGCTGCACAGAACTCTGACGGCTGCCAGCTCCAGCGTCCGCGGGCCCAGGCTGATCCGCTCACATACAAATATTCATTAGGGCGGCTTTAAAGTTCCTGCAGTGGAAAAAGGCTCCACAGCTGTCAGACACAAAAGGTGAGAGGTAAAAGAAAACTTTCCACTGGTGACGTGTGAACAGCCGGAGCCGCTCAGATAATCAGCAGCGAGCCACAGAAACCCTGAAGTCCAGCGGGTCAACAGCGCTGATGTTGACATCTACAGGAGGCCAGATAGCAGCCATGTCTGCAGCAGCACGCCGCTTCCTCCTGCCTCCACCTGCTTCCTGTCAGGAAGCTGCCGGGCAGCAGGCCACAAGGTGGACCTGCTCTAATGTCCTGGTTGGAAAAGTCACAGAACCAACCTGACATGTGGACCTCAGTGCTTTAATGTCCTGGTTGGAAAAGTCCCAGAACCAGCCTGACACGAGCAGCTGAAGAAGCCTTTAGTCTCCACCAACATGTCAGCAGTCAGTCAGCACCTCCAGCATCACCACGCTACCGGCCAGAAAGAGCTGCACGAGACACAAACCCAGTTCACCTGTCACGTCATGAAACCGGTTCTGCACAAGCAGCTGTCTCTGGTTCTGCTCCTGGACGTGGTTCTGTTGGCGTAAAGACGCAGTGACAGCTGGAGTCTGTCCGCCTGGTCCGGATCCAGATCCACCACCACGGTACCGACTGCTGCAGAACCACAGCAGCTAACCCAGTCCACGGTGTAAACACACTGAGAGGCTCCAGAGCCTTACAGAACCGACGGTCGGTTCAGATCGACCCGGCGGCCCAAACAGGCTGTCCACCTGCTATTTACAGCAAACCTCGTTCAATACATGTCGAACAGAAACCTTCAAGCTCGTCCAAACACATTTAGAGCTAATTAGCATGAGCCTGCGGTACCACGGCTCCCACGTTAGCCCGTCTCAGCAGCAGGGCAACGGCACCAGAGTCCGTTGGAGAAAACGGTGTTTTTAGTCGGTGCTGCTGCTGTCAGCGGGACCGAACACGGACCTGTGTGTTCAGAGAATCGCTCAGATCTGCGGGTAAAATCGGCACCAGTGCGACCCACTAATTAGCGCTATAATGCAATGAAATCTGGAGTTTAACTCCAGATTTCTACGGTCGATACCGCCCACCAACGCGGACGTTACGGCCGTGTTTTGCTGGAGCAGCACCGTGGGAATTCCTGTCCACGGCACTAAAACTAGTCTGCGTTTAAACTAGTGCAGCCGCAGGTTTAACATGTGTACCAGCGTAAATATCTGGTGGTACTGGTCACTTATTTATGGCTTATTGTGCATTAGTTTGGCACATTGACTAGATGTTGAAATTTAACAGTTTGTGAGCGGAGGCTGGAACGCCCGCTGGAGTCGCACCGCGGTTAGCTAACCCCACCCTGCTGAGCTAACTTCGCCTCCAGCGAACGAGGTCATCGTCTCGGGGGTTCAAGCACGAACCAGGGGGCCGCTCAGTGCTCCCTGGGTCGGCTTTTTTTCTAACAAAACGGGTAAATCCGCGCTGCCCAGGCCGGGAAAAACTCCCTCCGCCCGGGCCAGCAGCGCCGCTGCTAGCAAAGTGCGTGAGAGCCGAAGCTAACTAGCCGTTAGCCGCCGTAGCCTAGCCGTCCTACCTGGTGCCCGCCTTGTCCCCCATCTCCTCGGCAGGCGGACGGCAGGAAGATCCCGACAAAATGAGGCCGGACTCGCTGGTGTCTTGACTTTAGAAACCGAGTGTGTGTCGAGGCAGCTCCGCTCAGCCGTCCATCCACAGCGGCGCACAGATAACTAGTTAGTATGCTAATTTAATTTAGCGCCGCCTCGGCTCCTCCGGCTTCCGCAAAGGCAGGATCTCTCTCTCTGCGTGTGTGCGCGGACAGTGCTACCTCTGTGAGGACCGGCCGCAGTGTTTCACCGCAGCTGCGAGGACACGACGCTCAGTCCGCAGCGTGTCGTTGGACTGGACGTGATTTTAAGATTAAAATGAAAACT
>NW_007578811.1:206547-209795 GCF_000690725.1 Stegastes partitus | reverse complement strand
CTTCCTCCTCCTCATCGTCATCTTCATCCAGAGGAACAGGAGCCTAAGTCACGGTGAACTTTAACTTCGCTCTAAAAGGTTCAAAGCTCTTTTACAAACACTGGAAGCCACAAGCGAAGCGTTGAAACCGAGAAGAGAAGTGGAACCGGATCACTGAGCAACGACTATGACACCAATCAGCACAAATCAGAACATCCTCAGCAGAGTTTTATTCTGACATCTGATATCTGTGAAGCGAAGCTGCTGATAAACGGTGAGTTTGTGCCAACGGATGTTCTGGCTCAGCTGTTTGAGGAACAGAAACGTCCAACACAAGGTCACTGCAGGGATCAGATGGACTTTTATTTACAACGTGTGAACAAGATTTCAGAATGTACATGATTGAGGAAACAAACTCAACGTTTCTCAGGGTCAGATCCGGATGGTGTAGGAGTCGGAGTGCGTCACGTACCGGACCCAGCGCTGCGATGGGCCGGGCTGGACCGGCGACAGGCGCAGGAAGCGGATCTGCAGCCCGGTGGCCGTGAACTTCGGCAGCTCAAAGCTCAGACCCACCGGACCGACCTCCAGCATGGAGGCCGAGCTGAGACCTGGAACCTCCAGCTGAGAACAGGACCAGAAACCAGTCAGAGTCCGACAGGTGTGGAGATGAGTTCATGAGCAGATCAGAAATATTCACTATTTCAGTTTAACTCCAACCAGCTTCTGAGGTTCAGGTTTAAAGTCCTGCAGCTCTGAGGAGCCAGAACATGAAGCAGGAGGAGAACTCAGAGATGATTCTGTCAGCAGGACTCGGAACCTTGGAGACCAGAGAACAAAGCTTTTAATCACTTGGACTGTTTCTGAGTCGTTCTGGACAAACTTCAAGTCACTAACGTCGACTTTTGACAAAGACTTTGACAAATTTTTAGTTCTTGTGGCCAAATTTCAAGTCCTTTCTNTGTGTGTGTGTGTGTGTGTGTGTGTGTGTGTGTGTGTGTGTGTGTGTGTGTGTGTGTGATCGCGTTGCGCAGACTCTCAGCAGCAGCATCATGACAACACGAAGCATTAAACGTTAAAAACACACAACATGATTCACCAACAAACACTGACTCACTGGGCTGCTGGACCAGGCTCACATAGTCCAGGTTCAGCCCACTGAGTCCGACTTACAGGGAGAATAAAACCTGAGACTTCATGTCTGCAGTAAAATGACATTAAAATAAAAACCTGGTTGTTTATAAGTCTGAGATGTTTTGTTTACATCACATACAAAACGTGTGACTTCCTGTATGTTGTATCAGTGCCATGACAAACTGTGAGCCTGGATGTGCAGCTCTGATCTGAAATAACATCAGAAACCTGAACAACCAAACATTTCACTGATTTAAAACAGAATGTGTTTCTAGAATTACACACAGTTGTTTTCCATTAACAAAAACAAGGATCAAAATCAAACATCAAATAATAAATAAACATCAAAAACCTGTAAAAACAAAAAAAGAAATGAAATTACAATCAGTTAACAGAAAAGTTAAGTTTTTGTTCTGTATTTTATTTTTTATTTTTGCATTTTTAAACAACACAAAATGATCAACATCAGACAGAATTTGCTCGTTTAGAAGACGTATGTTTTTTACTAAGTTAATCTTGATTTCACAAACATGTCCTTTTGACTAAACAGGGAAAAAAGTTTATGATGATTTGTACAAACATTTTCCTTTAGATAGATTAAAACTCACATTTATAGTCAGTGAGGTAGATCTTGTTTATCCACTAAATGTCTGAAAAGCTGTAAAAACTCATATAAAGCTGCTTGATCCTCCGATGAGTGATCCTCGTGTGTCTTTACATTCACTGTTTTATTCCAGACGCTCTGATAAACTGTTGGACTTGGAGAAGTTGTTTCAGCCTGATCCTGTCTGGACTCTGTCTGGACAGCAGACTAATGCAGCCTCTGTCCTTCTGCCGTTTACGACCGAGTCCTGCTGAAGCGTTCACACTCGGCTCGGGTCTGTTTGGCGTTAAACAGCTGCTGTACTTGAGCTGAGAGCAGTAAAGCTGCATCGGAGGCTTTATAACCCACTTAAGGCTAATTGATGTTGAATGGCACTTAATGTGGACGAGCCTCCGTTCGGGTGCTCAACGTGCGGGCCGCGGGCCAAATCAGGGCCGCCGACCGACTTCTGATTCACCGTGAAAATAAAGCGATGCAGGCTGGGGACGAGCTTTCCTTTATTAATACAGTAAAAGTTCAATAATGCGGTTGTAACTAAATCATTTCCAGGTGGTGCGGCCCGCGGTGTTGGTGGCGCTCTGGTCATGTGGACTTGTGACCACTGTGTGTGGAGATGAGCTGTGGAGGCCCAGCTGTGTCTGAGAGCTGCTCCAGGACACCAGTCATCTCAGCTAATCAGCCTGGAGCTGGAGACCTGCACTTGTTCTCCCCACCTCACATCTGATTGGACCACCGCCACTCCTCCACTCAGCAATCACCACACCTGGCTGTAAAAGCGACCCGCCACCTTTCAGTGGGGCTGGCCGGGGTTCAGGGTGACCAGTCCGTCCTGGTGCCTCTCCTGTAGCTTCTGCTGGCAGCTGCTGACTCGGTGGGGGACTTGGTGAGGGTCTTAGTGAAGACTGACCCCCGTTAGCAGTTTGGTGAAGAAGTTGCTCGTGTCTGGTGTGTTTTGAGGCTCCAGTCTGTTTTAGTTTCTGTTATGTGAGGATGCTGCTGTCAGGTTTAAAGTTTGGCTAAAGAGTTTAGTTTGGTTTGTTAGCTAGCTTCAACACTCTGTTAGCCTTCGTTTGGTTCTTTGATTTGTAGCATCATCCACCATCTTCCTGTGTGTTGTCACAGTTCTGTTACGTTACTGAGCAACAAACTGCTTTACCTGAACCACGTCCGTCTGGGTTCTGTTTGGTCCAGCTGACCCTAGAGGCTGGATCGTACCAGAAGGGATCAGTGGTTCTGGTCCGAGGCGTTTGAAGCTCATAGTTTGCACATGAACACAAATATACGTTTAATTTCTGAAACGTCTCAAAGATGAACGTGTTTGGAGTGAAGCGAACACACGTTTAGCTCGATGCTGCTCCGACAGCTGCCAAGTCCAAAGGCCCAGCTTGCTCATTTCTGTGCTTTCAGATGAGAAACTGTTTTAAACCGTTTTACCAGAACACGGTGCTCCTATACATGCAGGATGTTATTCTTTCAAACGGAGATGTTTTCATTTGTACTTTCACTATGTGTGTCTTTCTGTGTGCTGTTG
>NW_007578811.1:201797-204627 GCF_000690725.1 Stegastes partitus | reverse complement strand
ACCTGAGTCGATTCTGTCCAGAGTTCTGTGTTTCTGACATCCTGCTGCAGTAGAAGAAGTCGTGTTTGGGTAGAAAACACCTTCAAAACAATAAATACCTGGATTGAAATGGTCCAGTATGACTTGAAAGCTAAATCTGATTAAAGACGGGACTCAACATCAGTGTTGTTGATGAAATTACTCAAAGTTTGTTCATTAAAGTGATAAAAATGTACAGAATGACTTTAAATTTGTCTGAAATGTAAAGAATTTGTTGAAATGACTGAAAATGGCCCAAAGAGTCGATGTTTTTGTCTTGAGACGTGTCCAGAATGACCCCAAAATCACCGGACGTTTACTGGAAATCACAGAAAGGACTTGAAATTTGGCCACAAGAACTAAAAATCTGTTCAAAGTCTTTGTCAAAAGTCGACGTTAGTGACTTGAAGTTTGTCCAGAACGACTCAGAAACAGTCCAAGTGATTAAAAGCTTTGTTCTCTGGTCTCCACGGTTCTGAGTCCTGCTGACAGAATCATCTCTGAGTTCTCCTCCTGCTTCATGTTCTGGTTCCTCAGAGCTGCAGGACTTTAAACTTGAACCTCAGTGAAGGAACGTGAGACGAGGTTCAGGTTAAAGTAGGACTCCTGCACTAATAAAGCTGTGACCTCATGATTCCTGCTCCACTAACTGCTGCACGTCAACAACCTGTAAAAACATTTCTAAACTCCTCCAGTCAGACTGGATGATGTTCTACCAACGTGTTGGTGTTCATGAGCAGCTTCCACGTCTCACATGTTCTGACCCGCAGCCCCGTTTAATTCTGCTAATGTGTTCGCTGCATTACGAAGGACGAGGCGTCACCTTGAACAGGGCGGAGAGCTGCGTCCCTCCGGTGAATCGGGGGATGGTCCAGACCACGGCTCGGCTCTGGGGCTTCAGCTCGGCGCTCTGGTCCGGACTGCTGAGCTCCTGAGACAAGCTGAGGAGCAACAAACAGAACGGAGGCTCAGGTCTGGGTTCAGGGGTCGTCGGGTTCAGCTGCAGAGTCGGCGAAGCGGAAACGCTCTCAGAGCTGATTTGATAGATAATCCTGACGGCGGCTTTGGGCTGACGTAACCCGTCAGAACAGAACGAACAGAAGCTGCAGCTCCACGGAGGTGAACTCAGACACAGGGAAGGACGACTTTAGCTACAAACAGCCTCCTGGTTGGTTGGATGGAGTCCGTCAGCATCACCTGACACCTCCTGTCACATCTCTTATTACCCTCTAGTTGGTCCAGATTCTTCTAACTGCTGGTGTTGGTTCTGGTTCAGACTCTGACCCAGTCCTAATCCCAGACTGACTCTGAAACCAGTAGAACCCAAATCATAAACCAATTCCAAAACCCAGTTCAAAACCAAGTGACTCGGTCTTGGCCATGACTTTGGACCTGTTTTGGACGGGTCTGAGTCGGGCTTTGGATTCGGTTTAAAAGTGGTTCCAAACTGTGGGAGCTGTTCTTGGTGTTATTTTGACTCCAAATTGGACTTTGGACTGGTTTAAGACTTGGTTTGGGACATGGTTTTGGACCAGGTTTAGACTGCTTCAGGGCTTAGTACTGGACTTCACTTTAGACTGCTCCTGGCCCTGGTTTACCCGCTTTTAAACCTGGTTTTAGACCACTTTTAGACCACATATGAACTTGGTTTTAGACTGCTTCTGGGCTTGGTTGTAGATGCTTTTGGACTGGTTTAGACTGGTTTTCAACCAGGTTAGACAGAGTAAGACTGGTTTTTGACTGGGTTAGACTGTTTCAGACTGGGTTAGTCTGGTTTTGGTCTGGGTTAGACTGGTTTTAGATTGGTTTTGGACTGGACTAGACTGGTTTTGAACTGGGTTAGACTGAGTAAGACTGAGTAAGACTGAGTTAGACTGGTTTTGGATTGGGTTAGGCTGGTTTTCAACTGGGTTAGCCTGAGCTAGACTGGTTTTGGACTGGGCTAGCCTGGTTTTGGACTGGGTTAGCCTGGTTTTAGACTGGGTTAGCCTGAGCTAGTCTGGTTTTAGACTGGGTTAGCCTGCTTCTGGTTTGTATTTCAGCTGTAACTGGGTCAAACTGAAGGGCAGCTCAGTTATAAACAGATTTATTGTCTCAGACTGATTTGGTGAAACACGAAGAGCTCAGTTCTGTTACAAATATAAAACTAAGGAGGAGGACCTTGGTCTCTGAGCGTCGACAGAAGCTGCAGCACCTGCAGCGCTGCACCGTCCACTGACTTCACATTTCCATGACTTTACATAGCAAATGAGAAAGGCTTCCTGGTGCTCATCGGTCATGCTTCCTACTTTGCTAGTGTTGTTTTCTATTTAAAACCCAGAGTCTGATTTCCTCACAGAGACGAGGAACTCCTCTGACTTCCTCTGTCTGGACTCTTGATGGACTTCGTGACTCACCAGGAATAAAACAACACATTCAAAGCTCAGCGTGAGGCTGCTGCAGGGCGACCGCGTTTACATACGACTCATTTCCATAACAAGCTGCATTTGAATGGGAGCGTCTCACCTGACGGAGCCTTTAGGGACGGGGACGGTGGCGGCCACGTTGATGGCAACGCTGCGGAAACAAAACAGTGACATCATCATCATCACCTTCATCCTCCCTGTCAGTCTGTCGCCTACCAACCAGCCCGTTCGCTGGTCTCTGCTCATCCAGCTACGTCTGCTCCACCATCACACTTCAACACTTTTCACTTTCAGATTTTCTTCATTAACACCCTGAACAGGTCGTGCTTTTATTTTTGTTTTTGTGGTTTTTAAGTTAAAACTGCAACGTTGATCAGTCAGAAAACGTTAAAACACAAAGAAACACC
>NW_007578811.1:198055-199990 GCF_000690725.1 Stegastes partitus | reverse complement strand
ACCCAGTCTAACCCAGTCTCTCTTGTCTGTAGGGTCACTGTTTCAAATCTAAAGTTACTGTAGTTTGGAGGAAATATTCAGTCAGGGTAAAACTACCCTTTTTAATAAACCTGGGCCCTTTAAATGCATTACAGTATTATCATTTTACCATTTCTACCATTGTAGATCTATATCAATGTTTACCTGACATGTTGTGTAACTTTGCACGTTCTAGAGTGAATCATTTGATTAAACTTGCTGCAAATATTGTTTATCACTTTGATTATTTCTTTTAATTTTTTTGTATTTGTCAGTATTTACTGTGAAGCACCAAAACACCAAATCCTCCTGCCTTCATGATTTACTAAATTCAGCCACAATGATACAACCTTATCGTGGTTTTGCTGTAAATTCACCAATCAAAGACATTTCCGGTTGTTTAATGCACACGTTTACCTCCTTATTCTTTCACATAGCGATTTCCTGAAAAGCATCCATAAAGTATTGCTGTATTTATTTTCACTGTTGATTAATACGTCAGTTACTTTATATATTAAGCATTTATATGAGAAACTGAAAAGCAGTGGGCCCAGACTTGAACCTTGGGGTTCTCCCAAGACGTTTACAAACCAAACCCGTCACAGAGGCGGCTTCGATTTAACATAAAATTATTTCAGTAAAAGTCGTTTGGTCTCTAAAAAAAGTCAACGAGTGTTTCCTCAAATGTCTTATTTTGTCCAAAGATTTTCAGTTTACTGTCACAGAGGAGGAAAGAAACTAGAAACATTCACATTTACCGATTATCAAAATCACTGGCAATTCGTTTAACGGTTGAAAAGCATTTAGATACGTGTCTGAGTTTGTTCTGACTTTACCGTTTACTTGGACAAAAACTCAAAGAATTGGCAAAAGATGTAAGTTTTGAACTGGAACCACGAAATGAAGCCGTGAAGCTGATGCGTTTCATACGCTCACCTTCCTCCGCTGTCTCTCTCGATGGTTGGAAACAGTCGGAAAGGAGGAGCTGAAGGAAGATCGTCGCTCAGCTGATACTGCATCACCGTTTGCTGCATGAAGACGGACAGAAAGGATTAAACGTGCAGCGTATTCTGACGGCGCGTTGGTGCTTCAACTATGTACAAAAGCTTCTACAAGTTGGTTTTACAGGTTCAACTACAGGAGTTTAAATCAGTGAGCGAGTGAGCACCTCTCCCTGGCTGGGACACAGCCGCAGGATTCGGTGGCTGTCGAACTCGTCCAGTCGAACCACCTGATGGAAGCTGCACTCGTCGACGCGAACAGCAGCTCCGTAGCCTGAACGGACAGAAGAGCAGAAACTCTTTAAACCGGTTAAATCTGCAGCTACAGGGTCAGAATTCGATCGGCGTTTACCCATCTGTTATGTCGGATTCAAAAACTGAGCTCCGTAAAAAGTATTCAGGCTGAAGTTTGAGGTTTTTATGTGTTTTCAGACGAGAGAAGTTTAGTTTTTTCACCCTCCAAAAGCTTCGTAACAGACAGAACAGTTTCTAGCAGATAGAAATGATTGAATGGATCCAGCAAGGATGTTACTGTGTCCCCAGAAAGTTCCTGTCAGTGAATATATATGGATGGATTTATATTTCTACCAAGATCCAGTCTTATCAAGACAAGCTTCCAGTTTTACATATTTGGACTTGAAATCAGTTTAAAATAACTCAAAATTGCCACAAAAAGTCCTGTTATTGTGTAAAATGACTTGAAATGTGTCTGAAACGGCTAAAAACTTTCAAATACTGGTCAAAAGTCTACAAATTCACTCAAAGTTAGTCCAAACATGACTTGAAATGGTTCAAAATGAGTCAAAATGTGCTCAGAATTACTCAAGATTTATTTAAAAGTGAGTAAAAATATGGTGCTGATCCAGAAAGTTCCTGTCAGTGTCTGTCTATGGATGGATCCATGGTTCTACTAGAA
>NW_007578811.1:179188-197673 GCF_000690725.1 Stegastes partitus | reverse complement strand
AGTTCCTGTCAGTGTCTATCTATGGGTGGATCCATGGTTCTACTAGAACCCAGTCTCTGGTCACATCTCACCACCTGTTGAGGCTCTAACATCAGTAGAACCTGATGTGGTGAAGCTGGACCAGACAAGGTTCTGGTTTTTAGATGTTTAGACTACATGTTGATGTGGATCATTGGTAGGAACCAGAACCTGGTGTCATGCAATAGAACAGAATAGAAACACTTTATCGATGTTACGGTAACAAGAGAACCAGGAAGTCAGAGCTGAATGTGAAGCACAGAAGAAAACAATCCTAAAACCAGAACCTTGTCTGGTCCAGCTTCACCACATCAGGTTCTACTGATGTTAGAACCTCGACATGTGACCAGAGACTGGGTTCTAGTAGAACCATGAATCCATCCATAGACAGACACTGACAGGAACTTTCTGGATCAACACCAGCCTGGATTGAACATTTCTTTCAGTTTCAACGGCCAAAATGAAAAACACATCCTCTGTTGGATCCAATGAATGGTTCTGATCTGCTGGAAGCTTTCACGGCTTATTTCTGGAGAAGTGGCTTCACAGGTAAAAATATTTTACAGACTTTAGTTGTTCAGTGCAGCAACACGACTGAGTTTGTTATTTTCACGTTTGTTTGGTCCAAATCCTGACAGAATCCAAACAATGTGAACAGAGTAGGGACAATAAATCAGTGATGAAACCATCGTTCTCCAGCACGTTGACAGCAGAGCATGTGAAGAAAGACACGGATCTGATGAGATAACAACACGCTCAACTCCATCTAGCTGCTTTTTGTGTTTCTGTTCGTGATGCTTCACCTCTGAGCTGCGACTTTCCGATGCTGAACTCCTCATTCAGGCCGATTCGCATCTCTGTTGACAGGAAAGCAGCAAAGTCAGAATGTTTTCACATCAGGAGGCGTTTTGAATATTTTGACTGTCAGCAGACGTCTGGTTGTTCCACCGGTTCTCCCGTCAGGAACCGGAGCAGGTCTGGTTTTAATGAGGCACCTGGTTGTGGGCTGAACTCACCGGAGCAGTTGGGCAGGTAGCATTTAACTCTGATCTCTCCCTCGACGTCGGCCTTCATCAACATCCCCTGGAGCAAAACAAACACGTTCATCTCTCAGCAGAGTCCGTTCAGCGGTTCGGCCTACGTTACCCACAATGCACCTCCACCTCCAGCAGCTAACAGACAGACGGTTGGTTTCATTTTTAGGAGAGGAAACAACAATTCAGACTTAGATTCTGTGTGAATGTTTTGTGTTTTCCTTCGTCCTCTACGACAGTAAACTGAACGTCCTGCGCTTCAGGAAACACAGACGAGCGTTTTTCACCAAACATCGGATCGATTCCTCCAGAAAACAACCGTTACCTGCAGATCTGGTTCCTGAATGTCTTGTTCCAGCTCTTCTCATCAACAAACTCAAAACTAAGTGAAAAGACAAACTGCTGAATAAAGTTCAGCGACGGCTGTTTCACTGCAGTTGGATGGAAATCGACTAAATGTTGATTAAACTCAACGTATAATTAATTTGGACGACGATCTGTGACGCTGATGTGTCCGTGCTTGTTTGTTTGTTTGTTTGTTTGTTTGTAATAGAACCTCCTCTGTTTTTCAGGGGAATCAAACTTGTCCAGATGTTTTTACAGCCTGAAAACGGTTAATTACAATAAAGTGAATAAGACATGAAGGCAGCTTTCAGGAAATCTGGTTCCTGAACTCAGAACGTCTCGTCAGTCGATGCTACTCACGTTGGATCCGATGACGACCGACATCCTCTCGATCACGTCCACGAATATCTCGCTCTTCCCTCCCTGGAAAAAACAAACAACAAAACGTGCAGAAGCTGTGACTTTTTCTGGTAGATGAATCGTAGCAGCTGGACTTGCTTGAGTTCCTTGAAGACGTTCCATCTCTCATCCATCAGTTCTGACTGACTAGTTGCTATATAGTTGTAGATACTGACATCCTGAAGGGCATCAGTATCTGGAACTATATAGCCACTAGTCTGACTGACTAGTTGGGAGGAATAATCATGACCTGGATGACTGAGAATCTTCACAGACAGAAACTGTGACTGTTTGAGGAAGTCAGCTGGGATCAGACTATTTACTGGAACGTGTCGGAAACATTTGATGGTTCTCTTTGGTAGAAGCTGATCTAAGTGAAGGTTCACACGTCCAGCCAGCAGGACTTAGATCCACTGTCATCCTCTACGTGTCAGTGGCGGTTCTGGCCTCGGTTCTGCCGCTCACCTGCTCCCGGCTCGACTGGATCGGTCTGGTGGCTGCAGAACTCGGAGCCACTTTGCTCTGCTGAGTCTCTGCTCCAAACTGCAAACAAACGAACAAACAACAACACAAACAGAGTTAATCCAGACGAACAGCAGAATCCACAGAAACACGTTTAGACACGATAATAACGACAAACGTTTTAATCTGTAATAGTTCCTCACATGTTGTTCAAACAGATGTGAAAAAAAAAAAAAACCTGATGAAAGATGGTTGAGATCAGATGTTTTAAAAGGATCTCAGGAAATATTACACGTCACTGATTCCATTTTAAATATCCACAATTCAGGCAGAAACTACATTTTAAAACATTAAAAACTGCTGTATTTGAATGACTTGGTGATTTTCTGATATCTTAGAGTTGTAATATATATATATATATTTTCTTTTACAGTGTAGGACGTTAATATCTCGATTCACACGGAGGAAACCTTTAAGAAGAAGAACAGCAGGACAGTAAATGGTGTGTGTGGAGTTTCTGTACCAGTCCGACGTTGCTCAGGTCGAAGAGGCTGAACGGCCGCGAGGAAACGGCTTCGGTTTGGATGAAGTTCTTCAGGACGTCGGAGGAGGTCGTCTGGATGTAGCCGTAGTCCTGGAAGTCAGACAGACGGCGGTTAGAGCAGCACGGATACAAACTTCATACAGCTCAGCATCTCCATGCAGAGAAAAGACACTGAAGTCTTCTTGGTCATCTTCTCGTTTTCAGTCAATGCTGATAAAGTTGTTTTGTTTGTTGATGTTGCTGTTTAATTAAATGTGAATAAATGTTCGTTTCTCTCCTCGTCTGCTGTGTGAATACGAGCTTAAATCAGACTCTTCTGTCAGTTTAATGAAACAAAACTCGTCATGTTCATCGTTTCTTTACTGAAACTGTTTCTGGTTCAGTTCTATTAAAGTACAAACAGAACATCTTCTCTGAGATTTAAGTTTTCTCTAAATCTCCAGGTTTCCTCATTAAACTGAGAATGTGCCAGAAACAGAAGGTGATGCTGCCTCCTAGTGGACAAACTGAGCTCCTGCTTTCTTTATACATAATATTCCTGCTTCTCAGGACTTCACTTTGAACGTTGACTAACCTCCAGCTACAAGTGTGTCTATGGTTATATTTATTTCTTCTATTCCAGCTTTTCTTTGTTAAAAATGTTTAACTTTAATAACTGACAGGTTTTCATCGTTCTTCTCACGTAACGATGACGTGCACCGATTTGTAGAAACAAACCTGCTGACTGGAAGACAAACTCAACACAGAGATTTTAAAGGCCGCAGTTTTTTTTTTCTTGACTTTATTCTGAAAATCCTGTTTCCTGTTCTCAGAATCGGTCGACATGAGATTTATCTGCAGCTGCTGCAGTGATTAATTTGGTTCCAGCATCTGAAACACGAGGACGTGCTGCTTTTCCGTGTCCGATCGTAACTTGAACACAGCCGATCCTGTTTGGACGCCACGGCGCCACCTGGTGGAGGACGTCGGCGGGAGACTCACCACGACTTCGTCCAGCAGCTCGTAGATCAGAGCGAAGTTCATCTGCACCGACTTCTCCGACAGGCTGCCGCAGTAGTCTTTGACCAGAGCAGCGAACCTGAAACACAGAAAATCTGATCCTGAACGATTCTACAGGAAACAGAATTATTACAGGAAACAGAACCGTCGACGAGCTCCTGCAGAACCAACGTTCTTAATCACAGCTTTAAATCAGTCGTTAACATTCAGCTGCTTCTGTTTGTTTTATGTCGCGTTCCTTCACTGAGGTTCATGTTTAAAGTCCTGCAGCTCTGAGGAACCAGAACCACATGAAGGAGGAGGAGACAGAACTCAAAGATGATTCTGTCAGCAGGGCTCAAAATGCGTGGTTTTGGTTCTGGACCATTTTTGAGTCACTTTGGATGAATTTTGATTTAACGACATTGACGTTACGAGGTATTGTGCTGGCCAGATGTTCCACCATCAGCTGGATGTATCTCCACCAACTGGCTCCTCTGTTCTCTGGTTCTGATCCGTGCTGCATCTATTCATTGATCCAGCAGGTTGGATTCTCCTCTCAGTCTCTCTGAGGAAACACTGGCTGCAGTTCAACCTGAAACTCTCTGAATGTTTCAGGAGGAGGAAGGTTCTGTTTTTTTAAAGAATCTGACTCAAGCAAACCGTTTATTTTTGCAGAATTTTCAGATGAGACACGTAGAACAAAGTGATCTAATGAAACATTGCGATTTTAAGTTCTGGGACCACAGAACAGTTTCTGTTTCTACAGGTTCTGGCCGGTTTGGGGCTCAGAGGGTTGATGTCTGATGTGTGCTTTGTGGCTCAGTTGTACTTTATATTAAAATAATAATGACGTGAGGACAAACACTGACCTGTTGAGGAACTCGATGATGGTGAACGGCGACGACTCGGCTGCAGTCGTGGCGACCCAGTACAGTCCTCCCTGTCTGACGTGGACGAAGTGAAGATCTTTGTGGCTCTGCAGAGACGAAACACAGGACAGACGATGCCTTTAAGGTCCTGCTGTTACCGATGACCAACAGAGCTGCACCGACGTGTCCGTCAGACATCAGCAGAAAGTCTTTTTAAGCACATTTTACCATGACGACCGGAGGCTGGTCTCCGGTCAGCGCCGTGACCTTCTCATAGAAAGTACTGACGGCGTCACCGCCTGCTTCTCCTCGGACTGACGCTCAGGTCAAGGTTGACTTTCACACAGAGTGAATGAGCAGATTTATAGATGCTGTTTTCAGCTGTTGGGTCAGAAGGATACAGTCTTTATAGATGAGGTGGTCGCCCTTCGAGGACAAGATGAAGACCTGAGAGATCATCCTGCTGAGAAACAAACAGACGAAACGACAAGAGCCAGTTAATGCAAAGAAATAACCACAATACGACGGAGCCCTCTGCTGGGGATGTTTCATTTAGTCAGTGTCCATTAACGTCAACTAATTATTTTCACTCTTAAGATGTATATACATATAATTCAAAACGGAGCTAAAACCTGCTTTTAAAGGCAGAGAGACTTCCACCAAACTCCACTCAATATTCTGCTAATTTTAGATGTTATGACAAACAAACCTCCTAATCAATACCCAAACCCTTCGTAACGTCCTTACTTATGTCACACAAGTACATTTCGTAACTATGAAGCATTAAATCACAAAAAAGTTTATTTATTGTTCAGGCTCCAACTTTCACTAAAATGTTCCGCCCTAGCAGAGGACAGTAGCACCACATTACAACCAGCTGTACTCGTTAAAGTGTGACTGTTCTCATGCCGAATCTATTTATAAATCCAGATGAGTCGCAGACATACTTGAACGTGTAATAAAAATACACACGGGATTAGAAAACGACTAAAATCTCCTTAACTTGACCGAAACTCTCAGCGAGTTCAGCCTGCATAAGAAATAAAAATGACCTTTTAGCACTAATTTTATGAAGCTGACATTAATTCCAGTGACTTCTTTACTTACCTACAGAAGGCTTCTGGTGACGCAGAGAAAATATTAAACAATATTTAGTTTTTTGAGACAAAGCCATGAATGGTAGCTATAGCTTATTTAGCACTGCTAACGTTAGCATGGCTAACTGATGAAGCTAGCGCAGCATGTTTAGACTCGTAAGAATTCTCCGTCACAGCCGTTGGTTAGAACTGATCCACAATGAGCGAACCACACACATAGAAATGCTGAACTAAATAAATAAACGCTAAAATAACATATAAACCGTATGCTATACAGCTAGCTTCGTGACTGATAGGTCGGTGTTTACAAGCCGGGTCAGCAGCTAGCATTTAGCTTCACAGCGCCTCCTGCTGGTCGGCGGTGAATCTGCAGTTTTTTACCAAAATACTTCACGGTGAAGTATTTCTAAAAACGTACGAAGAACATTGTTCTTAAACTAACGCTACAGTTTTACATTAGAATGCGCTTTAAAATATATTTAAAACAACGACAGCGTGTTTGTAACCGAATCACAGCTTGCAGGCATCCGAACAGCAGGCGGCAGCACAGGCGGGAAATCAACCGGAAGTTAGCGACACTTCGCACCAGAGCATCGGCTTCCTCCTCTGGTTCATCATGAAGTGAGTAAACATTCTGTAATTAACCTATTAATTTGGAGCAACATCTGCTTTTCGGCCTTTGTTTATTTTTCCTTAAACTTCTGTCGGTGGTTGTTAGTGCACGCTAACCCGCTAGCTAGTGCTAACAGCTAGCTGCTGGTGGCTAACCATAGCCGCCTCTCCTCATACATTCTCACCAGCCAGACTCTGTTCAAAAAACGGACAATTTGACAATTTATCTTCATCGACAAGTCGATATATTAAATCAAACATACAGCTGAGTGGTTCCTGTAAATATTCCGGAGCTGTTCTTGAATTCGGCGTAAACCAAACCGCTCATATCTCCACTAAATCAAAGTTTATGGTTATGTTATGTTATGGCGCTCAACGGCCAAATTCTTTGCATTATTAGAAGTCAGCTAATTTATTGAAAGTTAAAATAAAACGCAACTTTGCAGAATTCATCTTTAGTCGTCCTGCAGTGTTGTACAAAACCTAAAGTTGTTGATAATCTGAACGGAGTCTGGTTGGTGTTTGTCCTCGCAGAGAGAAGCTGGAAAGTCCACAGCTCTGGATGTTACATCTGAGTCTGCAGCTAACCATCACCTCCACTGCCAGTTATTTTCTACATTCACTGATTAGTTGTTTGTCCCATAAAATGTCTAATTTATTTTTTAAAAACTGTCTGATTCACAGACCTCAAAAGGAGCCAAAGATTTTCACAGCTGACAGCAGAAAACATGCCTGTAGCTCATTTCTATTTCATATTGACCTTTTTTTCTATTCCATAATGCTTCTCTTACGTCTTTTCTCTTCATGTCTTGCTGCTGAAAAGTATTTCACGTCTATAAACTCTTGGCTTGTTGCTGTAAATGTGTCCTGACAGCAGTGGGTGAAGCCGCTTCATGCTTTCATTCTGTCTTCTCTGCTGCGTTTTCAGTCCGCTGACGAAGGTGAAGCTGATCAACGAGCTGAATGAACGTGAGGCTGACCTCGGGGTCAAAGAGTCCGTCTCCTGGCACAGCGAGTACAAAGACAGCGCCTGGATCTTCGTCGGTCAGCAGAGACAAGCGCCTTCAATCAGCCTGATGCATGAAATTAATGTCGTCACAGAGTTTAGAACTGAGGATGTTTGAAGCTCCTCTCAGCTACTTTAGCTCCTGTTTTTTATTAGTGTGGTCGACGGTAGCTTTAACTTTAAACTGGAGGTCATTTTGGACAAATGTTCATTCATATCTGACAAGTTAGGGCAGATTTCAGTTCGGTTTTCTGTCACTCTGGGCAAGTTTCAAGTTATTTTGGGCAAGTTTTTGTCATTTTCCCCAAATGTTAAGTGATTTTTTAATGTTTTCCCAGTTTGAAGTTGTTTTTTGTTGTGTTATTGCTGTTTTGGAGACATTTCGAGTCATTTCAGTCAAGTTTTTGTCATTTAAAACAGATTTCAGTTCAGTTTTTCATCACTCTGGACAAGTTTCAAGTTATTATTTTATTTATTTTTGAGTAATTTTTGACGATTTCCCCAGTTTGAGCAAATCTTGACTCGTTTCAGAGACGTTTGACGTCGTTTTTTTGTTGTGTTTTTACTATTTTGGACACATTTCCAGTTAAGTTTTGTTCTATTTCTGAGCACCTTTCAGAAACCCACGGTGTAGTTTTCTCGCTGTTGCACCGTGCAGGATGTATCGTCCAACAACTCGCTCCTCTGTTTAGCATTTTTGTTTAGTTTCTGTTTAGTTTTTTATAGAATGTGTTTTTAGAGAATTTTAAATGAGAATAAATCAAATGAATTATTAGATGATCAGATTACCTGTGAAACGTGTGACCTGCTCTTCACCTCACTTCCTGTGTGTCCAATCAGAACGTCTAACTCTGTGCATGTCGTCACCAACAGGAGGGTTTCCCTACGAGCTGACCGAAGGCGACCTGATCTGCGTCTTCTCTCAGTGCGTACCTGCTCGGCTCACCTGTCCTGCCGCCGCCGCCTCGTCCACTCAGAACTCACGTTTGTGTTTCCTCCGTCAGGTACGGAGAAATCGTCAACATCAACCTGGTGCGCGACAAGAAGACGGGGAAGTCCAAAGGGTTCTGCTTCGTGTGCTACGAGGACCAGCGCAGCACCATCCTGGCCGTGGACAACTTCAACGGCATCAAGGTGACGCTCAGACATGTTCGTGAGTCAGTGGCTGAAGTCATGCCCTTGTTCCCTCCACCCATCAGTCACCACTTTGTTTGGTGCTGTGATATTCTGCTTCCAGTAGACGTTATAATGTGAGTTATTTCTGTAAACGTTGTTATTTTCACTCCATAACGGGGGGATTTGTCTCGTGTCTGTTGTCATTTTGACAACAAGCCACACTTGTGACATATTTTCTGTAACACTATAAATTATGTGTTAACGCCATAAAACTCGTCTGGATCACGTCTGTGTTTGTGTTTTCCACAGTGATGATCAAACTGAGAGACTTTCAAACTGTTTGTTTTGGGGTTTTTTCAGACTAAAATCTTCACATGTAAGAATCCACAACCAGCAACTATTTGACTTTTTTGCTTGAAGATATTTGCTGTTTAATTAGTTTCCGTCTGATGAGGTTACTGATTAGTTGCGTTTGTGTCGGTTTCTGAACCTGCAGCAGTTAAAGACGTTCTCTGGTTCCGTTTGGGTTCTTTCAGATCAAAGGCCGGACGATCCGAGTGGACCACGTTAAGGACTACCGTCCCCCCAAAGACTCCGAGGACATCGACGACATCACCAAGCGCCTCAGGGAGGACGGCTGCGCTCCCAAAGCTCCAGAACCGTCTTCATCCTCAGAGGAAGACGAGCTGTACGACGTTCCTGTGAAGAAGCCAAAGAAAGGTGAGTTCTGACTTCAGAACTAACTGGACTCCTTGGTTCGGTTCTTTAAGATGTTCCACCTTCATCCAAAAGGATTCAGCAGCTCTACAACTGAAGCTCAGCTTTAGGTAGCCTTTAGCTTCTATAGTTGTATAGCGCAAGCCTTGAATTTATATATTACTTTTAGTTCTAGAACGGAAGCCTTCAGCTTTAGGTAGCCTTTAGCTTCTGTAGTTGTATAGCACAAGCCTTTTTGTGCATTACCTTTAGCAAGCTAAACTGAAGCCTTTAGTTTCATGTCTCCTTTAGCTTCTTTGGTTCTGGAACTGAAGGCTTTAGCTTTAGGTAGCCTTTAGCTTCTTCAGTTTAGCTTCTAACATAGTAAACTGAAGCTTAGCTTTAGGTAGACTTAAGCCTGAAGGCAGGCTAAAGATTTAGCTAACCATTATCATGCATTTAGTGTCTTCAGGTCTACAACTGAAGACTCGTAGGTGAAGGTGAAACGTGTCGAACCTACAAGAGACGTCCAGTTACTTCTGACTTTGTCTGTAACCGACGTCACAGAAGCTGGTTTTTATTGCTGCTCTCGTTGCTCTTTGTCGCAGACAAGAAAGAGAAGAAGAAGAAGAAGAAAGAGAAGAAGGAGAAGAAGAAGGCCGAGAAGGAGAAGAGGAGCAGAGCAGCATCTTCATCACCTCCTTCTGCCGCCGTCAGAGTCAAACAGGAGAAAGAAGACGCCGCCTACGACAAGTACAACCAGAGGGGGGCGCCACCGCCGGGAGGACAGCAGAACGGACAGAGAGCCAGAGAAGAAGAAGAGCGCCGGAGGAACAGAGACAGAGAAGAAGAACGGAGACGAGATGACAGAAGAGACGACAGGAGACGAGAGACGGACAGAGAAAGAGACGATAGAAGAAGAACGTCGGACAGAGACGAGGACAGAAGACGAGATAGAAGATAGAAAACCAGAGAAGAGACTCTAAACTCTGGAACAGTTCATTATCTGTAAACTCCATCAGGACTGAAGGACACAAAACGACAACATGCTGTGACCTGTGGGCACCAAGACGCTGCTTCACAACACTTGTTTTTACACATTTGATCAAGAATCGGATCATATTTCACTGTCGGCTCTAAATCCTGAACCACACGTCATCCCTGCCTGGTTTGTGTTTTCGTTGGATAAACACGTTCGTTTGTCACTAAATTCACTCTGAGTTATGGAAACGTCCTTCAGGAGGAACAATAATGATGGTGTTCAACATAAATACATGTTCATGAATCATCCGAGGAGCTAATCAGTAAATAAGAGCTGAAACCAACACACGTTATTCTGCTTTTTATTTGAATTTCAGCTTTTATTCAATGATTAGTTTCTTGATGAGGATTTTGTTCAGGATCTTTACAGGATTTATTTTTTCTTGATGTGTATTTTGCTGAATTTAGCATCAGAATATGTGTGATGGAGGATTTAAAGTTTGTACTGTTTAAATGACTTTTCTAATAAAACGTCTTCTGGCGTATTAGACGTAGTTTTAAAGGTTTATTTCGCCCAAACCTGTACGTCGTGTGTTTTATTTTTATTTATTGCTGGTGTCTGAAGACTAGAGAAGCTCCTTGTTGAAGAAAACAAGTCGTCTTGTTAAGAAAATGGTTTATTATCAATCTACAGACGAGGCCTTAAACCTGCATTCTGTCTGACGGCCAGCAGGGGGCGACTCGTGTTCTACAGGAATCTATAAGGAAATGATTCAACTTCTCTCTTCATCTGTGACCTCAGGAGAGATTCTCCAGCAGTGTTTCTGGTCTCAATCATTAGTTTAAATCCTACTTTAATGAATAATGCTGTTTATTTGGTAAATTATGGTCCAGTCTAGCGGAAAACAGACGATAAATTGGGATGTTTCAGTGCTCGGGTTTAATAAAACAGATCGAACAGGCCAAAATCCAAACAGAGTAAACAGGTTTTGGTGTAAAACTGAAAAATGCCAACAAAAAAAACCCAAAATATGAAGTTTACAATCATGGAAGAAACCAGGAAACCAGGAGTTTGGGGCGTTTCCAGACCGACTTTGAAACAGAAGCTGAGCAGAATTTAAGGCAGAAAAAACAGAAACGGAGACGAACTTTAACAAACTGCACCCATTTATTACAGAAACATGACGGAACCGAGTGAGAACAAGAACGACAGCCTCTGACAGAACTCTGTTTGGTTTGAGGTTTTTGAGCTTCCTGGTTTGTCTGGACGACTGTAGATCCGTGGCGGCTCAAACGGCCAACGTTAGAAAAGTTACCCTGAAAATCTGTACGGTCGCAAACAAACGTCCACAAAACAGAGCAGAAGGAATAAATCTGGCAGAGTTTGTTTTGCTTTTTTCAGAAAATATACCGTCGCTTTAAATGAAAGTATGTGAAAACGTTTCGTAGAAAGTGGGAGCTGACCGTTGCACAGTGAAATCTGGTTCTGCATATTATTCACACGACAAACCAACACGTCTGGTTTCTGCTGAAAACTTTTTCCAAACACAAAGACTGAGACGGTTCGTCTGACCTCCTGTGACCTGAAGGTTTCATGTTGAAGCCGTAAAAACGAATATTCATCACTGCGGTGAGCAAACATGTCGACACAGAACTTAAAAACATTTTAACCCTCTGAGCCGAAAACAAGCAAAAATCAACAGAATGACAAACATCTGAGCTTCATTCTCGTGTTTAAAAAAACTGCCAGAAAAAAACCGTTTGATATGATTCAGTAAAACCAACAGACGGGATGAAGGTTCAGAGTTCTGGTCGAGCTGCAGCCCAGAAGGAAACGCAATAAAAACAGTTAAACGTCTGTAATGCTGATAAAAGCTCAGACGCGATGACGCCACGTTTCTTCCGTTTGTTTTGTAAAATAAATCTAAAACTGCTGCCCAGAGTCAGAAAACCTGGTTCACCTGCTGGTCCTGGTCCCTGTAGCGTCCGTACTCCTGGGATTTGATCAGATTCACCTGCAGCTGCGTCAAACTCAAAATGTTTGAACAGATTTAACGTTTGTCAGCCTGCTAATGATCCGATTCCTTCAGTGTCATCGTTTGCAGCTGTTTTGGTTCGTGTCGTCTCCACCGGTCAGACTAACTCCTGCCTCTCGGCGTCTCTCGGGTCCTGGTCGGGTTACCTGTGCAGGTAACGGCGGCGTTCTGACCCCGATCAGCTGTTCTCGTGCAACGCTATCCAGGTTTCCGTCACAGGACTCCGGCCGGCAGCTTCGGGTTTCTCCGAGTCGGGACGCGACGCACAAACACACGGAGACGGTTAAAGACCTGATCAGAGGCGGGACACTCGTGTCCAGGTGAGCTCACCTGTGGAGGACGAGGGGCGGAGCTTCCTCTGCGTTCACACGGTAAAGGATGGAACCGTCAGACAGACGAGGTGTTCTGTGTTTCCTGTCCTCAGAGCGTCCGTGAACGAAATAAAAAGACTGAAACTATTTCATTCAGGATAAATCTTACTTCAGGGTTCGGGCTACGTCTTTCTGTTTTAACGACTGATTTTAATTTGATCGTTTTAACAACAGAACGTTTTAATTTAACCCTCTGAGCCCCGAAAACAGCCTCAAAGTGGCACCATGTATGATCCAGAAGCTGTAAGAAGTTAAAGGTTTATTTATAAATCATCAGGTTTTGTTGTTTTGTTCTGAGATGTTGAACCTGAGCTCAAAATTCTGACATTTCATCAAATGACAGAAAATTTATGTAAAAATTCATAAATTGAACGTTTCAGAGGATTTAAACAAACTCTGATGTTATGAAACTTGTCCAGATTAGAAATCAGCCAAAAACAAACCAGATTCTGTAAAAACTAGAAACTCAGACGTAAACATGAAGCGCTGATCGATTCCTGGGTTCCTCTGTTGACGAGCGCTGAACCTGGAAGCTAACTAAAATGTTGAATATCTACAGTTTGTTTATTTTCCAGCTGGGAAAACGCTGCCGGCTTATTTTATGTCCTGATCATAATCACGTAGTTTTTAAAGGGATGCACGACACGTCGACCACATCGGTACCGGTCCGATGAACACAGTCAGCGCTGAGCTCAGAGGGTCAAAGCTGCTGATTCTGTTTTAAACCTTTCATCTGGTTCTTTGGGTTCCTGTCAGTTCTTTTTTTGTGTGTGTTTCCGAACGCAGAGGAAACTCGGCTGAGGACTCGGCGGTTCGTACAGACGGCGGTCGGAGGTTCTTCCTGCTCGGCTGCTGCAGCTCGGCGACGTCGTGTCGCCCTGAACGTCCAGCAGCCGAGCCGGAGGTCGGCGGTACAAGTTAAGGCTCTGGCGGCTCAACGGGCTGCAGGGTTCTTCTGCCTCCTGCTTCTATCTGAAGGAGGTTCTGAGGATCGGCGGCTCGGTCCGAGTCCATGTTCACATCGTTCCACCAGCAGCTCATTAAAGGTAGAGAACAGAACTGATCGATCTGCCGATTATTTCTGATCAAATCGAGTCTTTGTTTTGCTGACAAAGCGTCTCATCGGTCTTCACTTACTGCCACATGAGATGCAGAAGAAGAAGAACATCAAGTCCTCGTCTCGCTGCTTTAATGTTTTCTGATGTGACTTTGCTGCAACGGTTCTTAAGCTGGACCTGCAGCGATTATTTAACTTAGTCGTCAGCTATGTTAATAATCAATGAACCGGTTATTTGTCCGTCTGAACGCTGTGGTTTCAGCTCCGTCCCTGAATGTCGTCTCGTTTCTTTCCTCTGACGGAACATCTTTGGGTTTCTCATGTTCTTCCAGCAGCTCGTCGATAATTCATCAGAAATAATCTGCAGAACCTGTTCTGAAACAAACTTGGTCCAAAGTCAAACAGGAGGTTTCTTGGCGCCGAGTCGATGTTCTGCTGGTGAACGTGTGACCTGGTCCAAGCCTGACCAGTTGGTCCCAGTCTGACCAGTTGGTCCCAGTCAAGCTGCTGTGGATCCTCTGAGGAGGAAACAAAGTCTTCAGCTTTTTCCTGACAGACAGTCGGGACCTGAACGCCTCCTGCGGGGTCTCGGCTCCCCTGCGAGGCGTTCGCTGCCCGGCGGAGGACTCGGCGCCTCCTGCGTCCTGCGTCGGGTCTCTGGGCTCCGTCAGCACATGGAGATGGTGACGTTGATGCCCAGGTTGCCGTTGTCGGCGAACAGGTGGGCGATGGACGTGTCGAACACCAGGCAGTCGCTGTTCATGATGGCGGCCGCCACGCCGTCGTGGATGGAGCGCGGCGTCGCCTCCCAGGTCAGCCGGCGCCGGTTCCCGTTGAGCTCCAGCCGGTAGGCGAAGTTCTCGGCCTGCTTGCGGGTCCCGATGAGCAGCACGACGGCGAAGAACTGCTGGTGGCCCTCGTACTTCTCCTGCTTCTCCAGAACCAGCATGAAGTGGTGGCTGAAGCACGACTGCATCATCACCCAGTCGACGGCGCCCGGCAGGTTGATGTCCGTCGCCAGGAACACGATGTCTTCGCCCTGCAGAGGAACCAAACGCTCAGCAACAGCAAGTCTGACTGGAATGACTTCTGACCGTCAGATTATCCTTAAAAAACACAAACGTTTGTCCAGAATGACCTGAAACGTTTCCACAGTGACTCAAACTGGTTCAAAAAAGTCCAGACTTTGACAAAACGTTCTCACAACATGACTAAAGATGGACGTGAGTCGTCTTTCAGCGTCGCCATCGTCCACAGACGAGGAAGCTGAGACTCACAACCAAACGTCTTTCTGCAGCTGAAGCAGTTAAACATCTACCTACAGCCGTCCTCAGATGTGTTCACAGCCTCCCATTAAAGGAGGAAAACAAACAGCTTCAGTCACTGGAACAAGCTGAAACTGACAGAAGTCATGATAAATAAAAATCTTATGATCATCGTGACGTGTGGATTCGACCTTTTCTTTAATGGAACTCTATGAACACATCTGAGGACGGCTGGATGTTGGTCAACCTGTGGAACCTTTTTTATTTAAATTTTTGCCAAACAAATAAACCATCGTCTGTATGTTCGGACCTCCAGAACCTCCCGTGCGGCCCGTCCTACCTGCAGCGTGGTGATGGACTTGTGGGCGTGCATCAGGTGTGGCATCACGGCCTCCAGGGAGCCGTGCCACTTGCAGGTGGCTCCGGGACACGGGCAGGTGTACGGCCTGAACTCACACACCTCCTCGTGGTCGGGCTTCTCGCTGTGGTGCAGCGACAGGAGGCAGCCGGCCGACGAGTACTGCAGAACCAAACCACAGCCAGGTGAGATGAGGTTTACGTTCAGATCAGAAAATAAACACTTAAAACTGACAAATTCCCTCGTTTTGGTGATTTGTTCATGAAGACTCGACGCCCTTCGAGTCCAGCGGCAGGTTCTGGGATTCAGAGAGTTTAAATTTGCATCACGTTGGGACGGAAACCGATTGAACAGGTAATTATTAACCCGTCAGCTCTGCAGTGAATGTGACATTTAAAGAACAAACCCGTGTTCTGAGGATGATTCGGGTCGAAGCGTCCAATCAGCAGGCGTCTCATGTTTATGGATGGAGGACGTTCAAACAGCATCGCTAACGGGGCGTCTGCTGCCTCCCCCTCCACCGCCGCTGTGGCTGCTTTGTTGTCGGAGATAAAAGGAGGCACGGAGGAGGCATCATCACCGTGACCTTCAGAGGTTCAAGGAGAAACTCTGAGCCGGTTCTGTCTGGATTTATCCACTGAAACAGCCTCCGTCCCTCTGAAGCTAAATGTAAACCAGCAGCGGTTGGTTCTGGATTCAAGCCGTTACTTCCACCTGAACACGTTTCACTGAGTCTGACAGAAACATGACATACGTGTCACTTTACGCCTCTTTGTGTTTATGTTTCACATTTTGGTCATTTTGTGTCTGATTTAGTCTCTTTTCATGGAGGCATACATGAAATATTAAAATTTTAGGCTAAGCTCTGTAAACAACACGACTGAAGAGTCTTATTTACATTAGTCAGGTTCAGCATCGTAGGCAGTAACACTGTAGAGTCTCAGATTTAAATTGAAATTAATTAGGCCAAGCTCCATAACGAAGAACACTGTAGAGATGTGACCTGATGTTAAATGACTCAGGCTAAGCTCCATAAACAACACGACTGTAGAGTTTTGGCTGTGTGTTTACATCAGTCAGGTTGCGCATCATAATCGATATAGAGTCTTAGTTTTAAATTGAAATTTATTAGGCCAAGCTCCAGAACAAAGACTTAGCCTTAATATCCAAATCAACTCAGTTAATGTCCATAAAAGATTGAAAGTCTTAGTTTTAAATTGAAACAGGTTAAGCTCCATGACGAAGAACACTGTCGAGACGTAACCTTATATTAAATCAGTCAGGCTAAGCTACACGGTGAAGCCTTAATATGCTTTATAATCCGGTGAAGTGATGTTTTCTACAGTTTAAACTTTGCTCCGTCATAAACGAGACCACATGGTCCCGGTCCCAATATTCACACCGTTATGTGTCATCAGTCAGGCTCAGCGGCCGTCGTTTTAAACGTTCTTAACGAGTTTCCCTGATAACAACAGACCTGAACCACGTCAGCGGCACATTAACACGTTCTATTGGTCAGAATATGTCGCTGATAAAACCGAGATCAGCGGCGTTCGCTGTGAACTCATTAAATATTCATGATCAGGGCAGCAGACCAACGAGGCGACCGGTTCCACCTGCAAACACCAAAGACCGACGAAGCCAACACCAACAAACAGCATCCTCCATAAATGCATACGTCAGAGTTCATCTGGAAGGAACGACGACGGAGGCGTTCTCTGGTTCCATCTCAAACCGTCAGACTTTGAGTTTTTGTTTTGTAAGTTTTAGTTAAACACTTTATTTCCAGCAGGTTTTATTCTCACGTCGACATTCGAGGCCGTTTAAACGACACCTCAGGAAATATTAACGACAAAAACCTGAGATTTAACTTCTCATCAAGTCGAGTCGATGAATAATGTGATTGTTGTGATGACGGGAGGTCGAGAAAAGTCTGGAAACCTGCAAAACATCTGGTCGGTTTTTAAAACATTCAGGATTTTCAGTCATTTTGGACGTTTTGTGTTTTATTTAAGAATGAAAAAACACAACAAACAGCATTTAAGGCAGATTTTAAATCACTTCTGACGTTAACTTGTCATTTTGAACATTTAATTTGTTCATTTAGACCGTTTTTCATTCACTCTGGATCATTTTTAACAAACTCGAGGTCATCCTGGACACAGTTTTGTCATTTATCTTTGCAGGTCTTTATTAATATTCTGGACGAGCTTTAAGTCGTTATTTTCTGTCAGACCTGCAGAAACCCAATAAGCACTTTATTTATTGTACATTCTGCTGTTTGGCTTTTTCATTTCATTAGATTTTAGGTCTACGAGCGTAAAGTTGACATCAGAGGCAGTTATTCTCTCAACAGAAAGCTCGTTATGTGTTCGATGCTGATCAGCGGCTCATCGGCCGCCAACAAACACAAAGCTGCTGCCTTTGGTCCTCCAGCCGATAGACTCATTATATATAAAACATACTGCTGATGTCAAACCTTCTGCCGGCCACGTCTGACCCGATAATCAGAACCACCAGCTCCAGAGAGTCCAAACATGTCACTGATCACAACCTTCATCTGAGATGCGAGTGGACGAGTCAGCGTTGGATCTCTGAACGTTTTTTTATTCGTGTCTTTGTCTCACGTCGGCTTCTTGGTTAAACATGAAACTACATTTTTAAAAAAGGATCAAAGAGGAAAAGGTGAAAAAAACACATTCATTCACTTCTCAGCTAAATGCAGCGTTTCAAGCGGCCGTCTGCTACAGAACACCCTGAAGCAGCCTGAAATATGAAGCCGTCCTTCAGGTCCATCAGAGAAAATCCCTGCAGAGCTGCATCAACACGATCAATAGCAATCAGGCTAACAGCGGCGAGAGGCCGAGCAGTAAACCAGTTAGAGGCCAAACCTCCATCCAGCTTCGATTCAGGCTTTAACTGGTCGGGTTGATTTAGAGCCACGACGGAATGAAGACAAAGAAGTCAGGAGAGTTCAACTGGTCCAGTAGCTCAACTGAGATGATCTCGTTTGTTTTACCACAAAAAAGGCAAATATTTGGTGAGGAAGGAAACACAAAAGGAATACGAGCAGCTGAGACGATGAAACTGGATCCACAGATTGTGTCATTCTGAAGGTTTATCGAACACCAAACACCACCCAGAGGTTAGAAACACTCAGAAACAGACTCTGAGCTACGATGGAGGTGAAACAAACGCTGATGGAACATTTCACCACACAAACGCCTACAAACACCTG
>NW_007578811.1:173529-178713 GCF_000690725.1 Stegastes partitus | reverse complement strand
AGTTTCATCAGAACAATGGAGTCCAGATGTTCAGCCTGATGGAGACCAACAGGACCAGTGATGGAGCTGAAGGTCCATCTACTGAACACTGAAGGAGGAGAACATCTGATCATTTATTGATGTTTTATGTTACTGATCCATCAGCACTGAGGTCCGTTTTCACTTTGACATAAAAGTTTGTTTTCGTGAATTCATGTCAAAATAAAAACTAATTAAATTGAGCACGATGTTACAGGTGACACTTTGTTCGTCCATCAGAACCACCGAGCAAAGACTGATCCGAGAGCCAACCGAGTAGAACCCACCAGAACCGTGGTCCACAGACGCTGTGGGCGCGTGAACCCGTCCAGGACTCACCTGGCTGCCCGGCAGCGGTTTGGTTCGTCCGACGGGTCTCCGGGTTCTGTCCCTGACCTCTGACCCCGGCTGCTGCCCGGCGCTAGCGGTTAGCCCCGCGGCGCTAGCGGAGGCGACCCCGTGGTGGCGGTGCCAGCCCAGCAGGCAGCGCCACTGAGCCAGCTCCCTGAGGAGGGGCAGGCAGGAGGCCGGACACAGCATGGAGCTGCAGCCGCGAGTCGCTTCCAACACTGAAACACAGAAGTCAGCTGCTGCAGCCGCTCAGTGGGAAAAGGTTCTGGTTCCGTCAGTCTCCTCTGATCATGGACTCAGTGTTCGGAGGGTTTGGACTTTTGGTCGGACAAAAATAAAAGAAATTTAATAAGACATCAAAATACCTGCACAAACGTTCACTGGACAGAAAAACAACAAAACAAGTTTGTTTTTCTTTGACAGATTTTCCTGTTTTGTTTTGTTTAGTTACAGAAAATAACGATTAAATCACCGTAAACATGTTTGTTTACATGTTCACTGTAAAATAAAAATAAACTGAATAGAAAGATTTCTCTCTTTCTTCTGTGTTTGACCATAACATTAGTTTTTACTGCATATAAACCATCAAACTGTTTTGTTCTTATTTTACAGATAAACTGGGTTCATTATAGATTATTATTATTATTATTATTATTGTTGTTGTTGTTCATTATTTTCCATTCAAAAACATTAAACACATTTTATTTTAACTTGTCAGTAGTATTTAGTAAAATCACAGGAAAAAACGTATTAATTTACATTCATTTAAAAACTGGATAAAATCTGTCATCAGGTCACGATGTGTGAAAATAAACGTACAACAGATTCTTTATCATTCAATTATTCTATAAATGTTTGCTGTTTTTTTTCCGCCTTCTTTCTGAGGATTTGTTGATCCGTAAATAAAACAGCTGCTGTCATTAAAGCTTCAAGTCGACCAAAACAAACAGAAGGTTCACTTTGGTTCACCTGGAACCAGAACCACTGGTTCTGGTTCTCTGCATCCAGAGGCTCAAACTGAACTCTGACCTGAACTCATTTGTCCTTTCTGAGTTCCCGTCCGGACCTGCAGCTGTCGGGCCACGTGGAGATCAAGTAGCAGAGATTCAGAGTCGCCACGTCGTTCAGTTTATTCCTCAGACTGACTCCAGGAGGTCCAAACAAACAAGTTCTGATAGAACTCAGTGGTTCCAGCTCCCTCGTCACAACCAGGCAGGAAATCCAGATTGTTTTAATGTTTGATCATTTCTTTGGATTCAAACCATTCACTGCACTTCTTTCTTATTTAAACGTCTCGTTTTGTCCGAACAAAAGTCCAAAACCCAAAAGATCTCACAGGTTACAGAGAATGGAACAGAAGAGCTGCAGATCGGTGATCAGAACATCCGGTGCTACGACTAAAACATGAACGAGCAAAAAAAAAAAAAAGAATTAAGTCTGTATTTTGTAATCTTCCAAAATAATTTTCATTTTAAAAATTGGTCAAAACTGTAAATAAAAATCTGTATTTGCATAAAAACAAACCGTATTTTTACTGGATTTAAATCAGCAAAACACATTTTTATTTTCAGATATTTGTGTTTCGTGACACCTGGAAGAAAAACCGAGTAAACAAAGGATCGAAAAGTTTTGTTAAATTATAGATAATAAGTAGTAAAATCAATAAACTGTAATAAATGTAATTTACTATAAATAACATCAAAAAAAGTCTTTCACATGAATGGAAGTGGTCCAGAATCTGATTATTCTGCAGATACTCAGATGTTTTTACAGTTTCTGAACATATTTAACGGATCGTTTTTGCAGGACTTTTTATTTTACAGACACGTTTTCTGTTTAAAGCTCCAGTCGGGTGTGTTTTTCTATTTTTATCTCGTGTCCTGAACCAGCTGCTGTCTGCAGATTATAACCACATGAACAAACGGAGTCCACTTTTAGCAGCAGATTAATGTGACGCCGCTCAGAGCAGCGATCCGGTTCGTCGTCAACGTGCTGCTGCTGCTTGATGTGATTTATTTACACATATTAACCGCTACAGCTACCATCAACTACAGAGGTTTTGATTTTATTTAAATGAAGTGACGGAGACGTTCATCTCCAGCAGGGTGGACATTTGATTTAGTTCATTTAATGATCTGTGAGCAGAGGTTTCAAATTAATTAACCCTCTGAACCCCACGTAGGGTTAGTATGGCTTGTTATTATTATTACTATTATTATTATTATTATTATTATTATCATCTCCAATGATGCCGTTTATCAGCCAGAAAACCGTAAAAACTGAAAAAAACGTCGTCGCTTTTGTTTTTAATTTATTTATGTAATTTTTTTATGTTGCTTTTAAAACAAAGGAAATATGCACAGAAAATTATTTCCTTTGCTTTAAAAGGGACAAAAAATAAATTGAAAAATGAAAATGAAAAATGAAAATGAAAAAATGCTTAAAAAAAAATATTTTTTTTTTTTTTTTAAATAATAGAAAAAAATTAAAAACATTATTGTAAAAAATGCATCACAAAATGAAAAGAATAATCCAAAATAACTTATTATTATTTTATGTGTCTTTATATTTCTACTTTTATCAGCCTTTTCTTTTATGGATTCATTTTTGATTAATATCACTTTATATTGCCACATTATTTATTTTTATTTTATTTATTCTTCTTTTTATTTCCACTTTTATTTTATTATTTTATTAATTTTTTTCTGTAATTTGGCCTCTCACTGCTTCGTAGTTTCTGATTTTCCTGCATGTCAGCAGTGAAACATCATAAAAGTAAAAATAAAGCATTAAATCAAAAATATTAAAAAAGGAAAATGAGCAAAAGAATAAAACCAGGAAGAATAAAGAGGTTTTCAAATACATTCACAAACCGACAAAACCCTGATGTTTTGGTGGATCTGACCTGATAACTGATCGTTAATCAGGTCAGATATCGATCAGAGCTGCTCTTCTGTTCCAGACGCTGTAACATGATTATTTTCAAAAAAGACAGAAACTGAAGGAAATGTGATGAATTCTTAACGTGAAGCTTCAGATGCCAGCAGAGACAAAACAGTCACGGCTTTTATTATAGTCACACCGTAAAATTACCGGTTATAGTTTGATTCATCATTATTATTATTATTATTATTATTACTGATTTTGTGATAAATTTTCGCCGAAAAAATGCCCAGAAACAGTTTTTTAACTCAAATATTGCCAATTAATCACCAAATAAAACAAACAAGCAGCTGATCAATCTGACATTTGAAGGCGTCATTTTAAGAAGTCAACATTAACAATAATCAATACTGAAATCCAGGAGAGACACAAGTTAATCAATCAATCTGATCGACAGCTCTGATCGTCGATAGCCGAAGTCACTGATCTGCAGTCCGGATTCTAACAAACAACAACCACCAACCTCCGGACGCCTCTCGGAGTCAAACGGTCCGTCAAAGCGATCAGCGATCGATAATCAATGAGAGCAACGTCGCGCTGGATGCGGACAGACGCAGAGATGCAGCAGCTCGTGATGCCTCCGCTGCTGCAGCACGAGACGAAGAAAAAAACGGCTCTTCTTCTGTGGTGGAAAAAAAAACACGCAAAAAAAAAAACACGCAGAGCCGAAACACGCACACACACCAGCTACACACACACACACACACACACACACACACCGTCAGCTGTGTGTCCGACTGACCGACTCTCTCTCTCTGAACGTCGCTCGACCTCGATCTGCCTCCGACTGACTGAGCTGCAGCAAAACACGAGTCCTGCAACCGCTGCAGCGCAAACACACACCGACACACACCGACACACACACACACAGACACACACACACACACACACACACACACACACACACACAGGCTGCAGGGAAACACACACACACACCGACACACACACACAGGCCGGGGGGGAAATAAAAGCAGAGACCCGCTCAGTGTCCTCACAGCATCTGTAAACACACAGACACACACACACACGCGTTTCTCTCAGCTTGCGAGGACCGTCTCTGCTGCTCAGGGATTAGAAATCAATGATCGATAATCAGACTGCTGTGTGTTGTCGTCCTCGGTCCACCACAGCTCAGAGCATTATTATTATTCCCGTTTAATTTGCGGCTGCTTCCTAATTTAGCAGCTAGCGTTAGCATGGCACTAGCCGCTGCGGAAGCAGCTGATGCTCCGCTTGTGCAGAGACCAGTCTGTCAGGTGAAGCTAATGTGACTTGAGAAAGGCGTTCAGATGTCCAGCTAGCGTTAGCCGCAGGCTACGAAGCACAGCTAGCCTCTCAGCAGCACTCACAGCCACTGTCAGCACAGTAACTTCCTGTTAGCACCACTTGCTAACAGCTACAGGTGAACAATGGGCGAACACTTGTGAAAGATGAAGATGCTGATTGAATCTTTAGCAGCTACTTCCAACAAACAAACAAACAAACAAACAAACAAACAGCTCTGTTGATTCACTGGAGCTTTTCATGTAACAGCCAATCAGAAGGCGCTGTGGGCAGGACAGTGCAGAGAGAGAGAGGGAGAGCTGCTGGATCAGAACCAACTGAAATCATCCATAAATATTGTTATTGACTGAATATGAATCTTCTCTGTGTTCAGGACCAACAGGTCTGTCATCTGCAGCACCAGCAAAACGTAAAGTGAAGCGAACAACAAGTCAGGACCAAACATAAAAACAGATTTGTGAGCTTTCTGCATCACAAACTAAATGTATGCAGTAGGACAACCACAGTTCTGCTCATGGAGCTGCACAGCATCTGTTACCATGGTGATGGAGCTGCACAGCATCTGTTACCATGGTGATGGAGCTGCAC
>NW_007578811.1:171273-173479 GCF_000690725.1 Stegastes partitus | reverse complement strand
ATGGAGCTGCACAGCATCTGTTACCATGGTGATGGAGCTGCACAGCATCTGTTACCATGGTGATGGAGCTGCACTTCGTTGAGTTTGATTTCTGACGCAGATAAAAGTTCAGCTGAGAACCTGAATCACTCAGAGAGAATCATCAGGAGACGAACCGGTCAGAGGAGCTGACTCACATCTCAGCTCTGAACAGAACCTGCTTTGGATCAGGCTAAGTATGCAGCATGGGTTACCACGGTGACGTAGCTGTGCAGCATGGGTTACCATGGTGACATCGCTATGGAGCATCCGTTACCATGGTGACATCGCTGTGGACCATTGGTTACCATGGTGACATCGCTGTGGACCATCGGTTACCATGGTGGTGTGGCTGAGCTTCTAGTTCCACCAGGAACATTTTAGCACCAGCTGATGTCTATCCGCTGTAGCATGCTAGCAGGGATAGCTGAAGCCTCACACGTTCAGAACAGTCGTCTCTCAGGGTTTCAGCTCAGAACACCTCAAAGACCTTCAATCTATCCACGACTGTACAACTGTTCCATATGGACTGTGCCACTGTCCGGCGCTGCTGTGGCTCCGCCCCTTTCAGGAAGAAGACTCTCTACATCTGTCATTAACTTTAACGACAGTCGACATGGGTGGAGATGAGCGTGAGCGATGAGGAGTTTCCTCGTTTGACATGTAAATACTCAAAGTCGTCCTCTTTAATCAGACAAACGGTTATAAAATCAGTTCTGTAGCAGCTGGAAGCTACTGCTAGTTAGCTGGTTAAGTTAACCACATGTTTGTTCTGTGATAATCTGAAATAATCCCAGACTTTTACACCGAACCGATTCAGACTGACGGAGTAACGACAGAAGAACATTCGCTGTGATGGACCGAAGTGAAGATAAACAACAATCATGGTTGAAGAACCCGGACGAGGACACGTTTTCATACCAACAAGTCACAGCAGCTCGACACGAGGAGCTCCAAACGTTATCTGTTCACTTTAACCGACTGGTTTGCCGTCAGCTCAGTCCTGCAGCTTGGAAGATGCTCTAATATTCGCATAACTGATTGTGTTTTTCACTTCATTCTTCCAAACGTCCGTTTAATCACACAGAAAAGAGAGAACGTCACTACCGACACGTTCTACAGTAATAAATGTGTTATTATTCTGGTTTTACTTAAAGGTTGCAGCTCTGACAACGCTGTAAATCTGGACCGCTGTTTGTCTAAAGACGGAACTAAAACTGAACCCGTCGGTGTGAATCCAGAGCTGATAACGAGGACTAACGTGAGCACAAAATCAAACAAACAAAAACCAGATCAGAGAAACTGGTTGAATCGACTCAGTGTGCAAAAACAACCCGCAGCAAACCAGAGTCATTACAAACACCAGAACCAGCAGAACCATTTTCATTTCTGATCACATGTTGGGAGATAAACTTCACACGCAGGATGTGAGCAGGTTTTACTGAAACCAGCGACAGCCCTGATGTGTCTGAGTGTTCGTCAGGAATCAGGTTTTCTGACCTCCTGACCCGTTTCCTCAGCTTTCAGTCCGAGGCTCGATTCAACTTTAATGCGTCTGAAATGGAACCACTGAGCTGCTGCACGACCAGAAGTATGTGGACGGTAAGCGGCAGGACTTCAGCTTTAACCCTGGTACAAGTGTCCGCTGACTTCTGAACCAAACGCATCAATCCAGCTGCTACTGCTGATGTTACACAGACTTTGTTAAACACAGAACAACCCGGACTGCTGACTGTCTTCTTATAGGAGTCATGTGACGAACTTTAATTCTAAGGGTGGTTCTGGACGTCAGTGGGGTTCTGAACCAGGTTTTCATGCTTCAGGATCAGAACCTAGACACTCTGGTTTCACTTTTGAAGTCACCAGGAACACAGATGTGCCTGAAATTATCTGGTTTAAACCAAAAACGGAGCAAATGGGACACAGAGTTTGGTCCAAATGAACAGAACCAGCTCAACAGGTGACAACACAGTGTTCTACTGCACAGGTTAGCTGATGAACCAGGAAGTCCTGCAAGAAGTGAACCGCTCAGGACCCAAACTTTAGCTCCACAAAACCTTCTTATTCGGTTTGTTTTGGTGCTCGTGGCGCCCCTGTGACGTCACACGGCGCGTACACCTGTGTGTGTGTGTGTGTGTGTGTGTGTGTGTGTGTGTGTGTGTGTGTGTGTGTGTGTGTGTGTGTGTGT